>NC_090930.1:78228615-78506115 GCF_040938575.1 Ambystoma mexicanum | reverse complement strand
TAGTTCCTTGCCAGGTTGTATGCAGTAAACCTCTGTATCAAAGCAAAAGAGGTAATGGTTGGAAGATTTAGAATTAACCTCTGGCCTTGCTCTGGGCAACCCTCCAGACCACCTTGCTTCTCCTGGCAAGCCATTACAAAAGGGGAAAGGCCATATTCAAATCAGCCCAAACTGCTAGGTCCCATCCCTTCTGCACTAGACCAGAAGCATCCCAAGACAAGTTTTGACAGGTGTTTGCCCCCCCAACTTGTGTGGCACACCATTTTGCCCCACTCCTTTGGCAGGAGCCCCTTTTCATGCTTCTTGAACAACATACTGCACATCCTGGCAATGGGATCTGTGCAAGAAAGTACAGGGAGTGACTGGTTGAAAACTGGGCAAAAGGCTACAGGGACTCACTGCACATAACCTTACATGAAACGGCAGGGAGTGACTGCATACAACCCGGTGAGACTACAGTAACTGCAGAAAATACTGCACGCCTGATTTCCCCAGTCTGGGCAGCTTCACCATCTGAAATGCCAGTCACTGAGGTAAGAAATGCAGAACATCTAACCTGCCCTTTTTAAAATATGTTCAAGTACTAAGACTGATGTATCACCTGCTCCCAAAATAATCTTGAGGTTGATATGACCACAGATTGACTTGTATGTTACTGAATTAATCACACTCAGCACAGCACTGCATGGAGTAACACCTGGCATTAAGTGCCAAGGACGAGTATTCTCTTCCTTTTTGCATAGACTTGCATAATAGCCTGGCACTTGAGGATGTGCTTCTTCTAGAAAAGAGAAAAATGGTGGCACAAAACATATGCTTAATTCAACGAGAGAGATAAGGTTCTTAAGCTTACAGAATGCCGCGGCATAATACCCATATTGTGCTCTATGTTCAGGAAACAAAGAGTTCTGAATCCGATTCTTATATTCTGAAAGCACGGGTGTTTCCCGGGTACGACGTTCATTCATCGACCGTGCTTTTTTTGATGTATTATTTTGCCGAAAAGTTTTTTTTTTTTTAAACTCACCAGCAAATTTAGGGGGTTGTGGGCAAGGGTATCTAAGGGATGGGGGTAGGGAATAGTCTAAAATTAATAGGGCAAAAGGGGCTTGGGAGAACTCCCAAAATAAAAAAATGTCAATTCGTTTTTTCGAGAAAACAAAATTCAGGAAAACACCCATCGAAAAAAAACACTGTTGATGAATGAACATAGAACCATTTCCCGGGGACAGATACAACCATTTCCCGGGGACAGATAGAACCTTTTACCGGGACAGCGTTGCCATGGAGATCACTACCCAAACTTACCATGTGTTTTTCCTCTTCAAAGTAATTGAAATTAATCTTCCAAGCGCGCAACTCTAAATGTTGCAGCTTTTTTGGAGACCTGCTGAGTTCTTTGATGCACTTTTGAAAAAGACAGAATAGAATCTTTTTTTGTTGTGAGCTCAAAGTCTGAATAAACTTAGGGGTAGGGGGCTTTCATAATAGTGGCCAACAAACTCTATCTGTGCGGCTGACAGTCAGGTGAGCAAGTCTGCAACAGCAGGAACCATAGAAGGGAAAATATAATTGAATCAAAACAGGCTCAGTTCTCAGCACTAGAGTATAAGAAATAATTGACTACTTAAAAAACATCGCATAGAAGGGAACAAAAAAAACCCCAAAAATTATGGATCTGAACTTTTAACATACAAAGAAAGACCAGACAGGCTTAATTTCCAAAATAAAGCCACCTGCAACTTTCTAGCCAGGTCCTTTGCAGAGATGTTGAATTCTACTAGAAGTGTGGGCCACCTCCTTCTCAAAGGTGGCCTGTGCATCTAAGGGGGGAGGGGCAGGCAAATTCTGCACAGTCCGACGCTTGTAAACACATTAGTGCAGGGGTGGACTGGGCCAAAGGGAACGCTGGAGATTTCCCCACTAGGCCTCTGCACCCTGAGCCTTAACTGCGTGGTAACCTATTTTATTTCCATATGTTCTCATTGTTAAGGGTGTTCTGATCGAGCCTCCGGTGGGAAGGAGACTAGACTGAGGCATGTAGGCCCGCGCGGGCCTGTAACACGCAGCGCAGATAAAGGACACAACGACTAGCTTGTAGGATGCATAAAGCTGGACTGGTGCAAAGGCCGCAGTTCCGGTAATTCTTTTATTTCCATCCCCCACCCTCAGCACATGACCCGGTCTCCCGCGATACACGCAACGTCACATTCTTCCCAAACTTAGAATGCTTTTCCAACAACAAACAGTAACATTTTATAACATAGTCATAGTCTATTCTAGTCTCTTAGGAGCGCAACCTTGTCATGCTCGACCGGTGATAAACACCCTGTACGACGTACCCTTTGAGGCGGGATGACAGTCGCAGTCTCCCCCTCAGATGGTAGCGGGGATGGGTTCTCTCTGTCTCGTCCCCTCGGGGTGTCTCATGTCAGGCATCATCCATGAGTGGTGTTGGCTCCCAGGACTCTTCGGGTGCATCATTCTCCTCTGCCAGCCTCGCGGCCTCGGGTCGATCAGGTGACTTTGGTTCTTCTCTTGGGCTCCTCTGCCCTTCTTCCCACATTGCCGCTGGGACCTTTCAGAAGTGGGATATGTTTCTGGTCACGGTTTCACTCCCTCTGGTGGCTGTGATCATGCTATGGTTTGTGTTGCGTACTGTCCACGGTCGGGACTGGAAGTTCAGTGACATTTTCTTGGGCAGATCCCGGTTCTTCAGCAGCACTATGTCTCCTGGTTGCAACTCCCGGTGGCTGGCGCCTCGGGTGCGGCTCTCCTGTTCATTCCGCCTGACCCGCTTTGCCTCTATGAAGGGGATGCCCGGATCTGGGGCTACCCAGTTTGGGTGTACTGGGAGTTCCACTTGGATCGGCACCCCGAACACGAGGGCTGCGGCGCTGCTGCCGGTTGATAAGTGCAGGGTCTGGCGGTGAGTCCTCAGGAATCAGTACACAGCGGTTAGCCATGCGTGTTTGTATTCTTTTGCGATGCGGATCACCTTATTCAGTGATCCCATAAAACATTTGGCATCCCCATTGGCTTGGGGCCAGTACGGGGTGATACTCTTGTGTTGTATGCTGCGGTCCGGGAGAACTGCCGAAGTTCTTGGCTAGTAAACAGCACGCTGTTGTCGCTCTTAATCTTGGTCGGGATCCTGTGTGTCGCAAATATTTTCTGAAGCGCCAGGATAATTGTTTGTGCGTTTGTGGACGTTACATGTTCGATCTCCAGGTAGCGACTGAATTCATCCACTAGGACCAGCAGGTATCCTTCTCCCGCGATGGTGCAGTAGTCTATGCTGATGGACGCCCACCTTTTTTTGCTTCTTGGGGCACTGATGATTGGCTCCGGGGTTGCAGCTTTCCTGGCGGATTGGCAGGCTGCACAAGATTCTATGAGGGCCATTACCCGCTGTTGCATGCAGGGCATCCACCTTTGGGACTTCAGGTATGAGGTTGTCTTCACAATCCCTTGGTGTCCACTGTGGGCTAGCTTGAGCGCTCTCCCAGCGCTTTTGGTAATACAATTCGGTGTCCTTTTAGTATTACACCTTCGGGGGCTACGGTGAGTTTGGGGCAGATCCCAAATATAGCTTGTAGTTTCTCCTGTGCCGGCTTTGTGCACTGGGCTGCCATGGCCAGGAAATTCTTCCAGTTCCCCAGCTGGATGGCTTGAGTGGTTTGAGTCAAGGTGGTATCTGCCTTGGTCTCGTCAGCAAGTTCTTGCAGTGTGAGGGCCTGAGGTCAGGCAAGCGATGACGTGACACGCATGCTCGGCCATCTCTGCTGCGTGTTGCCTTTCTTGTTCAGTCGCGGGCCACGGTTGGCAGGATAGTCAATGGGGTTGTCTGCCCGACCCAATACTCAACTTCAATGTTGTAGGGTGGTAACTGCAACATCCACTTCTCAATTTGTGCCAGGGGGTGTGGTGTGGAGCCCTTGAAGTTGGGGATGTGGGATTTGTGGTGTGAGAATACCTTTGCTGTTTTGCCCAGAAAGTACACCTTAAAGTGTCAGCATCCCCAGAGGATTGCTAGCACCTCCTTCTCAATATTCGCATAGTTCTGTTTGGTCTTGGTCAATGCGCAGCTGTCAAAAGCGATGGGGTGTACATTGTCCTCTTTGTCAATTTGAGTTAGTACGGCCCTTAGGCCCACCGGGTTTGCGTCAACCAGGAGTTCAGTGTCCCTTTCGATGTCAAAGAACGCCATTGTTGTGGAGGTGGACAGCAAGTCCTTGATTTGCTGAAACGCTTGCTGGTGTAGAGTGGACCACTCCCACTTCTGGTCTTTCTTTGTGAGTTCATGGAGGGGGCTCGCTAGGGTAGCAAGGTCCGGGATAAACCTAGCGCAATACGTTGCCATGCCCATTAAGCTTCTTACTTCAGTGGCAGATTGTGGGGCTTTGGTGTTTGATGTCATTCACCTTCACTGGATCAGGTGGCACGCCTTTAGAATTGAATATGTATCCGAAGAAGCAGAGTTCTTCCTTGCCAAACTCACACTTGTCTGCGTTCAATGAAAGTCCTGCGTCTTTGAGCCATCGTAATACTGCCACCAGGCATTCTTGATGTTCTCTGCTGCTGGTTCCGTATACAATGATGTTGTCACTGATGTTTGTTGTCCCTTCTAGGCCATTCAAGACCTTCTGGATTTCATGTTGGAACACTTCAGCTGCCGATGATATTCCAAAGTTCAAGCGTTTGTATCTCCTCAGGCCAAGGTGGGAGGAGAAAGTGGTGATATATCTCAACTCCTTTGCTAGCCTTAGTTGGTGGTACCATGACATGAGGTCTAGCTCACTGAACAGTGTGGCACCTGTCAGGTTGACGATGAGTTCATCAATGGTAGGTGTGATGTGCTACTCTCTCCCGATGGCTGCATTCAAAAACGTCCTATCGATGCAGATTCTCACAGCATTTGGATGCTTGGGCTTTTGTGCCACCACCATGGGGGACATCCACGGAGTCAGTCCTGAAGTTTTTTCTATGATGCCGGCCTTTTCTAGTTTCTCAAGTTCTTTTTCAACAGCCTCCCTCAGGTAAAAGGGTAGCCGGTAATGCCGCATAGCATTGGGCTCAATGGTGGGGTCAATGTGCACCTTGATGGACCTGCCTTTCAGGCAGCCAATGCCCTGGAACACTTGGTGGTGCTTTTTGAATTGATCGTCGATCTCTGTGTGTTGGATGCTGAACGCAAAGTGGATCAGCCGTAGTTTTTCAGCTGTTCTGAAAATTAGGAGAGTCTCACAGCCAGCTTTGACTACGTAAATTCTTGTTCGGCCAGCTTTTTTGTTGTGGGAGAGGTCGGACCGAAAGGATCCTTGCACCGCCAGCGGTTTCTTGCAACCATAGGCAAAGAGTCGTACCTTTCTGTCTTGCAGCGTTGGCCTTGGACTGAGCTTGTTGAAGGCAATTGTTGGAATCACATTGACGGTTGTTCCTGTGTCGATGACCACTTTCATTGGTCTTCCGTCTGAGATGACGGTACAGGAGGGCCTTTTCCGTTGTTTGGACTTACATGGTTCTAGTGCGGAGATGAGATACACGCTGTGTATCTTCTTGCCTGCTTTCTTTCGTCTTTCTTTGTCGCGCCTGTCGGGTGAGACGCTATTGTCGCTTTCTTCGTTATCACAAAGGGTTGGGCTTGCTGAAAATGTGTAATATGGGTCCTCTTTGAAAATGACTTCCATGGCGTCTTTTGGTTTCCAGTCCACTCCTGCAATGAATGCTCCCCACACTAGTGCATTTATTGGCTTCCAGCAGTCACATGGGCGGACCGCACTAGGCGGAGGCGTCTCTATGCAGGAACTATACTTCAGCAAGGCAGGCCTTAAAGAGGCCATCATGAAGTACCGTGAAATGTACCTATGTTTCAATCCCACATATTGTGTGAGTGATTGGGGGGCAGAGCACTGTGTGCACACACATTGTGAGCAGAGCACTCACTGAGAAAGCAAGCACATTCCACCTGTAGCGTTAATTTGGTGGATTCATCAGCGTGAGTCATTGTTTCAGTGGTGTGTCCAGGGCGTGGCCTGGGGTGGCATGTGCTACCCCTGAAATCTGATTGGCCACCCCATTGTCATAAACTATGATCATTAAACTTTAAACACATTAATGTAAGACACTGATGTTAGTAATTAAAGTAGATATGGGTAGTGGGGGACACAGTACATTAATGTTATTCAGACGCATGTTTGTGTGGGCGCGCGGCTGTGCGCGCGCATGTATTTCATGCCACCGCTGCATAAGTCAGTGCCCCAATTGGGCCACCACTGTCAAAACTGTCTGGACATGCCGCTGCATTCTTTTACTCATGAATGATGCATTATGTCTGGATAAGTAAATAATGTAACATGGAGTGGACTTTTGTAGCTACAAATCTGCCATTTTGAACCATTTTAGTGCATGGCTCTGGCAGGAAAAGGTGATGTCAAGGGGAATGTTAGTGGGAGGAGAGAGAGATGTAAGTGCGGACCCTGAAGTTTTTACGAGTGCCCACTGAAAGTGGCATTGTCCTGTGTGCAAGTAGGTTTCTAAGTGGTTCCTGGTGATGACACTTAGGCGGAGTTTAAATCTAGGGGTGTGAGGGGACCAGGTATCTGTGGCATTCTTGCTGGACCAGCAGCTGGGCCACTGTGTGTTCTGGAAGATGTGGGCTGTCGCGTGTGTGATGAAGGTTTGAAGATGTGCCGGGAAATGCTGAGTAAGCTCTGCCTGGGTCTGTGTAATGTGTTGTGGGGTGCAAACCGGGGCCTCGCTGCTGAGTGTGTGGCTAGCCATGTGTGTGGTGCAGCCAGGGACCGAAGAAGTGGTGTGCAGGCGATCGTGCAATGTGATCCAGGACTGAGGGACTGTATCAGGCCTAGGTTCCTGGCTGCCCTTGGTGTATTCCTGGGATGGTACTGGGAGTGTTAAGCAGGGGGTGGACTGGGATCCAATGGTGGCCCTGGTGATGTTTTGCAAAGGGGCCCCAAATCACACAGTGCACGAAAGACCCACTTCTCTCAGTAGGGTTTATAAAAAAACGATTTGCTTCAAATGGATGGTGAGTATGGACAGAAGGGGCAGTGTGGATGGGGGAAGAGGATCACAAAAGCTGTGTGCCCTCACAAAAGAGGCCCAGGGTGCAGAGGCCTCCCGGGAAATCTCTAGAGTTCCCTGTAGACCAGTCCACTCCTGCTGATAGGTCTGGCATGCAGCAGTTGTCCTTTGCCTGGTTCAGGTCAGAGTTCATGGAAGCCTTGAAATCCGTGTCTCTAGTGGATCCACGTGGCTGTGGCTGCCCGAGACCGTGCGTAACAATGTCCAGTGTGGAGGTCACCTCGGTGAAGCCAGTCTGATGATAACAGCCTCTGTAGCTTGCATGCAAGAGCTTTGGTTGTTTCTGTTACCCATGGCCGGTCTGAGCCTGTGCTCGAAGGTTTGTCTTGAAGGTTTGGTCCAAACACAACCACAAGCCTAAAACACAACAATCCGCACAAACTTCACTACACTCCAACAACAAAACAAACCACACACAGACTCGCACAACAGCACACATCGACTACCGACTGTAAAACACCCCATGCCTTGCCAATGGACCCACCGGGGTGAGGCTGCCAACAGCACATTACTGCTCTCTTTCACTTTTCCAGCTTATTCTCACTAACTCACCCCCCCCCTCGCCTTTTTTTCGAGCCGGCAGAGCACCAGGGGACCACTCCAGTGATGATAGTACGCGGTACAACTATCCTTTAACATTAACATTAACATTAACATTGAGGTTCCGTGCCGGCTATCGTGGTGCATGGGAGACTTTCATCCAAATGGAGCCAGCTTCCAGAGCATCCGGTCTAGTGTTCTGGGTAGACTTTGCTCGGCCTGGTACTGAGCTCCAGGGGTGATCTGCTAACCACTTTGGCGGGTTTGTGGGTGAGACTGACCACATTGGGTTCCACTTTAGGAGTGATCCTATGAGCATTGTTGTGCTCAAGGGGAGGTCGTGGAGTTTCAATTCCATTGGCCACTGGCGTGACTGAGACCGACCTGATTGGGGAAAGCTTTTGCGGTGCGCCTATCTGCACCATTTCATGTATTGTAATTGGCCATGTGTTGCGCTGTCTGAAGTACTGGGGGGATGTGCGGCCATCTTTCCTGTTTTAGGGGGAGTCTTGCTGCTGAGTTTTGTATTCTTGTTGGAGGCTCAGCAGGTGGCCTGGTGGGCCTAGTTCAATGCTGCTGGTATAATCAAGTCGCAAGAGCACCAGGGATGGGCGTCCCTTTTCCCTTTTGGTGAATACCCGGCATGGCCGGATACAAAACATGGACCTTAAATGAAAAAAAACAACTGTATTTTGCTCAAACTTCTAATCCAATGTTTATTTGTTTGTTTGTTTGTTTATTTATTTGTAGGGCGCACCTAACCCTTAAGTAGCTGGGCGCACAACATCATAAGAATACTTACAGCTTAGTTACAGGTACATATATATATATATACATACAGATACAGTTATAGACATAATCAGGTACAGAAGATAAGTGTTAGGAGGTGAGGAACGGAAGGGGCAAACACCGAGAGCATCCAATTGCAATCATTAGGCCTAGTGGTCATTGTTTCGTAGCCAGGTACGGGTGTTACGCCTAAACTGAAGTACGACTGATCCCTTCTGAGCTCAACTGGGAGGGCATCCATTGCTGGGCTGCTTTTACTGCGAATCTGTTGCCTCCTGCTGTTTTAAGTCTAAATCTAGGTATTTGCAGGCAGTAGGAGTTGGGTGTGCAGAGGTTTTTCTCGTTATTCTTTCCTTCAAGTAAGGCAGGGCTGGGTTGTTGAGGCATTTGTAAGTCAATGACACAGTTTTAAGGAGTATCCTGTCACTGATTTTCAGCCTATTGTGGTTTCTTCTGGCGTTGGAGATATGCTCTCTAGTGGGGAAGTTTAGGGCCGTTCTGAGCGCATTATTTTGCAGTGTCTGCAGTTGGTTAATGATGCATTTGTTGGCTCCTAGGTGCAGTGCATTGCAATAGTCCAATTTTGATAGGATGAGGGCATTGGCTAGGATAATACGGCTAGTTGGTGAGAGGAAGGGTCTACATGCTCTAATGAGTTTGCCAGTGTAAGCAGTAGATGAAGCCAGAGAGTTTACTTGTTTTTTTAGAGTCAGCATGGAGTGCAGATAGAATCCGAGTGTCTTTACTTCTTTGGCAACTGTAATTATGTTGCCATCAATGTTGAAGGCGCTGTAGTTGGTGTCAAGTTTTTTTAGATTATTGGCAGAGCCGAGAATCAGGATCTCTCTTTTGTCGTCATTCAGGCAGAGGCCATGGGTGGCCATCCATGCCTGAATGAGGGTGTATATTTCGTTTACTAAGGCTGTATCTGAGGCAAAATTGCCCGACAGGGGAATGAGGATCTGATTGTCATCCGCGTAATTAGTGTAGGTGACACCCAGTCTATCCAATTTGTCAAATAAAGGCTTAGTAAAGATATTATTCATGGTCGGCGAGGCACACGATCCCTGAGGGACTCCACATGATGTTTGGATAGGGTCTGCTGATGCTAAGGTGGAGACGACTAGCATACTCCTGTTATCTAGAAAGGATTGGACCCAGGCTATAGCTTCACTTGAGAAGTAGGCAGCCAAGGCTAGGTGTTTGCAAAATACTGCATGGTCACCAAGTCAAACGCTGCCGACAGATCAAGGAGGGGTAGCATAGCTGTGTTTCCTTTGTCGTTAAGCTCATCAATTTGAGCTTTAAGGTCTATTAGTGCTGTCTCTGTGCCATGCTGGGGTCTGAAGCCCGACTGGCGGGAGCCCAGGAGCTGGTTGGTCTCAAGGTATTTCTGAATTTGAAGATAGGCCACTCTATCTATTATCTTGAGGAGGAATGGGACCATTGTGATAGGCCTGTAGTTTGTGGGGATGGATGGGTCTAATGTTTGTTTTGGGCTGTGAAGGTTGGCTCAGTGCCACACCTACCATTGAATCCTATAAGAGGAGGGATGGAATGGCCTTGCTGGAGGTGGACCTAGGGAGTAAAGTGTCAATTCGATTCCCACCCTGTTTCCCGCTTCCTGGCACTCTCTGCCACAAAACAAATAGTGGGTTTGGAGCTCAGAGAATCAGATGAGGCCGATCCATCCAATGAATAGATATGTTTAGAAATGAAACACGTGTGCGTGCATGCATGAGCGTTGGGTGAAGGGTGTGTGTGGGGGTATAATCTCACACAGTGGAAACACCACATTATTATGTAATGCAGTGATAGGTGTGGTCTTATAGGGGCAAATGATAGCATTTTGGCCAAAGCAATCACAAGTGTGTTCTTCGAGGGGAAAATACTGTCATTTTCACATAAAGACATCACAGGTATATTCATAAAGGAGCAAATAGTGACATTTTGGGGCAATGCCAATACAGGTTTGTTTATGCAGAGGGAAATACTGGCATGGTGAGGACAACCCATCACTGGTGGTTTCTTTCAGGGCAAATACTGATATTGTGGGACAGTGCTAGCAAAGGGGCAAATGCTAGCATTTTGGGGCAAAGCCATCTAAGGTGTTTTCTTACAGCAGCAAATACTAGCATGTTTGGCCAACGTCACCACTTGCGGGTTCTTACAGGGGAAAATACTGGTATGCTGGCACACATCTATTGCAGGTGGCATTTTTCTAGGAGACAATTACTTGCATTTTGTGGCAAAAACAATATGTTTGATATTACAGGAGCAAATGTTGTCACTTTGGATCAAAGCCATCGCAAATGTGTTCTTAAACGTCCCAAAACTGCCATTTTCAGGATAAGCCATAACAGCTGTGTTCTTGCAGGGGAAAATATAGTCAGGCTGAGGGAAAGCCATCACAGGTGTCTTCCTGGGTTTATAGTGAAAAGATCAACAACAAAAAAATCTCGAAAAAAAGGTCGAAATAAAATCTCGAAAAAAAAAAGTTGAATTTTTTTTAATACTTTTTTTTTTCGAAATTCGAAATGGGGGGGTTCCCTCCAACCCCCCTTTTTTCATTTTTCTTTTATTTTACCCCTTTTTTTTACTTACCTGACCCCAAAAATACATATAAATAAATAATAAATTCGACCTTTTTTTTCGAGATTTTTGTTTCGAGATTATTGACATTCGAGATTTCTTTTTCGACCTTTTGACTGACCACCGTCTTCCTGTAAGGGTGCATACTTCCTTTTTGGGCAATGACATCACAGATGTGCTCTGGCAAGGAAAATACTGGCATATTTGTGCAAAGGCATCACAAGCGAGTTTTTACAAGGGCAGGTAATGGCATGCTGGGGCAAATCCATTTCAGGTATGATTTGACACAGGCAACTGCTGGTCTTTTTGGGGCGACACCATTACACAAATGTGTTCTTACTGGGGCAAGCACTTGCATTGCTGGGGTGATGAACTCACAGCTGTGTTCTGACACAGGAGCAAATACTGGCATGTTGGGACAAAGCTGTTGTGTGTTCTTACACTAGGAAATACTGGCATGTTGGTTATTACAGGCGCAAATACTGCCATCTTTAAGCAAAGTCATCACTGGTGCGGTCTAACAATCACAAATACTGACATGCTGTGGCAATGCAAGCACAGGTTGGCATTTACAGGGGAGATACTAGCATCCCTGGGACAAAGCTATCACAGCGGATTTCTTACTGGAGCAGCAGGTGTGTCCTTACAGCAAAAATAATGGAATTTTTTGGTTTAGTCATCCGAGGTATCTTATTACAGGAGCATATACAGGCATTGTTGGGGCAAATATGAGCATTGTTGGGGCCAATACATCACACGTATGACCTATTACCCACCCCCCCCCAGCATTCTTTGCCAGCACCTGCCCTCAGGCTTCCTCTCCTGGACTATCCCAACTTAGTCCGCCCTGTCCACTGCACTCTTCCTCCCGTCACCCCCTCTTTCCCCTGGCTCTTGCCGCCTTGGCCTGGCCTGCACTTGCCCGCCCCCCCTACCCCCCGTCGGGGTACCCCACTCCGGCACTTCTCCCTCTACCCCCAAACCCCTTGCACGTATCAGCTCATCATGCGCTTACACGGATGATTGTCACAAGGCCAATAAACTATTCTTTTTCTTCTATTTGTATGATTTCCCATGCCCCGCCACGCCCATCTTGTCTTGTGGCACCTGGAAACACCTGTGTATAGGCGCCATACAAATTTCCAATAAATAAAATAAATAATAAAAAATAAATAAAAAATGCAGGCATGCTGGGACAAAGGTGTCACATGTGCGTTCTTACAGGGACAAGCGCTTGCATATTGGAGCAAAGCCATCATGAGTGTGTTCTTACAGGGCCTCTACTATGGCACCATAGCTGCCCCTCTGGGCAATTTATTTTGCTATCTATACTGTATATCTACAACATTTTCCAGCTAAAGTTGGCACATCTATTTGGCTCCTGTTTGTATGCCCTCATTGTTTCACTCTGATGCGCCATCTGGTAAAAAATGCTGCGCCCTATCAATGGCCCGACATTAGAAATAACAAGTTAGACATAACAGCTCAGACATCACTTTCCATAACTGACAAAGAGACGACTAAATAGCGAGTGTGTGTTACTATCAATAACTTCTTTGCAAATCAAATGGATTTTTGCAAGTCAAGGTGCAATCACAAGGACTACTGCCAAAATGAAACAGCAATAACAACAATATTAATTCAAGGAAGTATTTGCCACCTCATAGTGGCATTTCTGCTTTGAGAGACTCTTATTGTACTCTTTGGAAATACTTCTACGACAGAAGGGACTAACAGCACTAAAGAGAACTCCATACTGATTTGCATAAAATCTAAGGGTATTATGGGAATATAAGAAACACCACAGCTCATTATATTTCACTAACATATCTGTGATAAAAGGGCTCACGCTTGACTCAGTAGTACATCATGTTCACTGGGCTTAGACTTCATTTTATTTTACTCCACACTCACACTAACATTAGGGCGTTTTTAAGCAAGACACGTACGCATTCAACCATCTTCAGGCTGTGGATATTAGGATGAATTGGCTGCAACATCTGTTACTCCATTACTGACCTCTAGTTCACTTCTGGAGATATTTCCTCTCCCATAGAGGAAGGGTTTGGTATCAGACCTTTTTGCGTGTCACTAACAGACACATATTCTCTGCTCAGTAGTGTCAGCCTCTGTTTTTTGGGCCCCATACCCTTTAATGTGCCCCTAGCTTAAAACTGATTTCTAGCAACATCATTGACTGATAGTGAATTTGCGTTGGGTATCAGTTAACCCTCAGAGATACACAGCCCCCCAGTATAATCACCCCTAATGAACTAGCTGTGCCCAGCAAAGCATACGGCAATCTAGCCCTCGGTCCTTCTCTGTCTCACTTCATGTCACTGTCTCTATCTCTCCCTGTGAGGGTCACATTACCATCCCAGCCTTTGCTGACAGCAATGCTCCCTGAGTGGGGACTGATCAATGATTGTATGCTTAGAAATAGAACTAGAGAAGCAGCGATAGAGGCACCCCCAAAGGTGGGGTCTGACCTGCTATTTGCAGATACACATTGTCATTGTGTGTATCCTACAGTTATGTCGCGATCTCACTCATCTAACATAGAGCGTATGGGGGAAGATGGGGGTGATGGCTCTGTGGGTCATGCTGCTGAGGCTCCGATAGACCTGGTAAGGAACCAGGGTACCAGCCTGCAGGGGCTGCAATAGTAGTTCTTATTTTGCATTCATCAGTAATTATTAGTGTCCGTACATACTGTAACAAATTTACCATTTTAGAAGCACTACCACCTAATAAGTATCCAGCACACAAAATTAAATATTGCCTTGCTGCTTTAAAAAAAACAGCTCATTTGTTTTATTCTGAACGTGCACCTTTTCAAGAAAAAATGACTCTTTGAGAGTCAAAATGGTGTGTATTCTTGGCACAGGAAACTATTAAAATAAAAACAACACGTGCAATAGTACTAACATACGGGTATTAGAACGATTGCTCAGGGGCAACGTGTTTGTCTTGGAAGAAAAACAATGTAGAGCAGCACAGGTTTGAATCCCAATCCCAGACTTAGAGACTGATCTCTGGTTTTAAGCGCATTATAAAGGAGTAATTAACTAACATTGCAATGTGTGTTTCCAATTATCCCTTCAATTACATCTCGTAGTGATTTTAACAATGCACAAATGTCTAACTGAGCATAGCACATTATCAAAAACTATAATAACAATATCAAATTATTTTCTGAAAGAAGGTTATCTCATTCCAAGATGGATAGTCTCATACACTTCTAATGTACAGTTCAACAATTCCTGTATGGACGTTGAAACAGTGGGAGCATAAGGGGACAAATGGCACAAATGAGGGCTCCTGATGTTTCACATAAAATACCAAAGACTTTTTGTGAACATAAGAATGACTGTAGATCTTTATAGTTGATAAACATGGCTGTGATTAAAGGTGCATATGCTTGAATCTCTAAGTACATCATTCACAACACTGATTGTTTATAACAATTAACCTCATTTGGACAGCCTCAGAATTTGAATGCAATAGTAAAATAGCTGTGCCATCTGTCACTCCAGTGGGGTCTGAGGCCCATTGTGCTTCTCACTTTTGGAAGTGTCGCAGAATTTTAGGACCATACTTCATCCCCAAAGCAGAGAAATCCATAGAGAATAATATATATAAGATCGATGGAGATCCTATAATAAATTGCAAAAATATATTAAGAAATTCCCCTGCCCTAAAGTGGGCCTCATCATGAGTTGGGCGGTATTCTGGTGGTAAATGTGCTGGAATATTACCTTACAGAATTACATTTACTGCAACTTGCTCCAGTGGATTTACCGCCGGATTGCAAGTGGTGGTAGCAGTGTTAGTCCCCATTCATTTGGAGTCCATAGGACTCGATGAGGGATTTTGGCAGAATTGCTGCAGCAGTAATTCCGCCGGAGGAAATTCTGTTCATTTTGCTGATTTTTCTGCGTAAAGATGCTGGAAGTAAATCACCCACTCCTAAGCCAAACTCGTAGTATGGCGGTGCAGGGAATGTGGCGTTAATGGTTTTCCCAATGCGGCACTTCACGAATGCTCTCGACTGCAGAGCAATCGATTGAACATAACATAAAAAGCGCCAACAGACATATGTAAGAACTTTGGCCACATGGCCACATTATCAAGGCCCCAGCCCTGAAGACAGACTCGGTCCGAAATGCATTGGCAAACCACAATTAGTGGCACTGATTATCTGGATGCATTTTTTGCCTTCAAGCGATTAAAAACTGAAAGTGTTTTATAAGCTAAAAGAAGTGTTTTTCTTCCTTTTTGACAAACTGAATATGAAGGCACAAATAACAGCATATTCAATTGCAGCTCCATAGGAGAGCTATACGTGAGCATACTTCGAACTAGATTGTATTTCTAGTCCTCTCTTCCTGCGGTAATTCCATTACTGCCGCTTTTTTCCCACACCGCCCTACTCGTAATGAGCCCCATAGTTTCTTACAATTAAGATTAAATGAATTACCAACATATGATGTAATTGGAGCTAGACACACACCGCAAGCAATGAACGTAACTGTCGATTATGCAAGGATAATGAAACAATAGAAACATGTTAGTGTTCAGTCCCCATAATGGCATGATTATCAACTCAAGCACTTGAAAGGTTTTTTTAACTGATGAGAATTTGGATTCAAAGACATACTTTTGAAGGAGGAAAACAAGAGCATTTAACCTTGTCAACCTTGAGATTTCTATTTGAAAATTGGACCTTGATCGGAGATATCTACTGTTAGGGTGTATGATGGTGTGTCAGATTATATAAGATTTGGAGAATCTTATGAGGAATTGCAATAGATGTTTGGAGGTTTTTTTGGTTATGATATTTATGTCACGTTGATCGCATGTTTCATTTTCTTAATTCTTGATTCTATTATACATTGTGTACGGTTTGATTTTATAAACCAGATCTAAATAAAAAAAAACGTTTAAAAATAATAAAATAGAAATATATATATATAAGATCATAATAAGCATTTTCATAAACTGATATTTAAATGTGTACATATTTTTGTGCATTGTTGGTAGAAATCAACTTATTATATATAAATGTGCATTTATATGTATAAATATGGATCTACGTGATATGATCAAACCCAACGTGAGGAACCTTCGTTCTTCTTTGGCGGTCACTCTCAATTATCCCAAATTCAGGACAGCCAAATTTGGAGGCACAACACTGGATGCTCAGGGACCCCTTTTGTGGAACACACTTCCAGCAGGTATACGGCAGATCCAGAGTTACACCGCGTTCAAACATGCCGTCAAGACTCACTTATTCAACTTGGAATAATGTCCTGACCCATTTCTCCTTTTCCACTTTCTTGTTTGGCCTCGTCTTGTTTTGTTCTATGTGCGCCCTGAGGCCCACGGGCACGTTGGCGTGTTACAAAAATTAAAATAAAAATAATAATAATATAATGACCGAATCCAAAGGTCAGAGTCCCAAAAGTCGTTTTCTTTTTTTTTATTAGTTCCCATTTGCTCGCATACATTTATGTGAGGCGAGACCCCCCACAGCCCACCCCCACCTCACCCCTATACATTTTTATTAACTTTACGTCCCCACATATATATATTCGAACAAATATGGGTTGGACTTTTGGGCTTTGGACTTTTTGCCCTCAGTAATTTCGCGCAATACCATATATAGGTCCATGTGGGTTAAGGGGGCAATAGAGGGTGGGGTGAGTTAAGATGAGAGGGTGGGTAGGCGAGGAGGAGTAAACCACCATTGTTCTTTAAAACGTGTTGAAATCATGATGAGCAAAGGCGCACGAATAAATGCATACCTTTAACTATCACTCTATGAAAACACGGTGGATAAAACGGGGTAACACGGCCACTTTGGGAAAAGAAATGGATCCATCCCCTTCATTTATTAATGTGGCCCCTTTCTATTTCCATTGTGGCCAACCTGCAACGCAGTGGAGTTACCAAGGGAAGAAGCCAAAACTCTTCTGTGGGACACCAGGTAAACAAAAAGAAAAAACATGGCAGTTGCGTCAATCCCCTTAGGTCGCTCAGGACTGTGCTGCAAAACCAGCAGGTACTGCCCACGTTCTGAGCAATCTGACTGGCTGTGACCCCCCTTCTGGGCGCGCAAGTGAGCACAGTAACACTTGTAGCGTAGTCAAGGAAAGCGTGGCAGAGTCTTACATGTCATTTAAGTATATCTCACTTTTCTTGCCAAAGGTCTGGGAGAATGAGGTCACTCGAGTGGCCAAGGAAACATGACTCCACCTTTCTCCATTGGATGAGAGGTGTCCATTTTGCATCAATCCCGATAGATGTGTCTGCCGCTTTCGACACTGTCGATCAAGTGGACATTGACCTTGTAAAGGAACTGGGGTTATTTCTTCAAAATCCAGTTCCAGTTGCGGTGCCCGGGGATCTGCCCCTCTGCATATGTTAGGAGCCAGTAAGCTCTCCCTGCTCCCTGCTTCCTGTCTCTGTGGTGAAAGCTAGAGCACGAGAGCCGGCGGCTGCAGAAGAGCAGAGGCCTTCCACAGCGAAGACAGATCCATGTGGAGCAGTTGGAAGAAAAAATATTGTATGTTTGTGTGTGTTTGTATATGTGTGTGTTTGTATATGTGTGTGTGTGTGTGTGTGTGTGTGTGTGTGTGTGTGTGTGTGTGTGTGTGTGTGTGCACGCATGCATGCATGCGTGTGTGCTGCATGTGTGTTTTATGTATGTATCTATCTATGCATGTGTGCAAGCCAGGGTGTGCTATGTATTATGTAATGTGAGAGTGCATGATGTATTGGGGGCTGAATGTGCATGTGAATGGTGTGTTTATGAGTGTACGCATTTGTGTTTGTGCTGGTCCGGCAGTAAGGGAGCTGATTTTGGCGGGTGGGCAGCGAGGGGGCAGGGTGCGCAATCATAACATTTTTTTAATGGGAATCCATCTATTATAAAGCAAGCATTTTATGTGGCTAGAGTGGCATTTTAGTAGAGCCAGTCTAGCCATTTCATACAGTGACATGACATTTTTTAATGGGAATTTATAAAAAAGCAAGCATGGTAAGTGTTATTGCTTGCCTAGACTGGCATTTGGTTGCAGCCAATCTAGCCTTTTCTTACTGTGACGCTATAGTTAAGCATGCATGATGTGTTACTTTGTGGCTAGACTGGCATTTTGGTACAGCCAGTCTAGCTATTTCTTACTGTGGCTTGGCATTTTTTGTGGACATCTATGATAGAGCAAGCATGATAAGTGCTATTATGTTGCTAGACTGGCATTTTGGTGCAACCAGTTTCGACACGTTGTCTTATTGTAGCATGGCATTTTGAATGGCAAAACCAACGTATGTCCTTATGTGCATATACTGCCATATATTGGCAGAGCCAGTTTGGACATGTTTTCTTTGAGTATCGTTACTGACATATGTGCAAAGCAAACATGAATATGTTCTTATGTGGGAATACTGTCATATATTGTTGTAATCATTATGGACATGTATGGCCACAGCCAGCGTGAACATTTTTTATACTGAAATATAGGGCCTCATTACAAGGTTGTCAGTGCGGTAACAACAGTACCAGTATGCTTGCTGGTACCGTTGTTACTGGACCGGCAAACTCTGAGTTGTGCCGCAGGTGCCTTTCATTCCGCCAGGTCTGCCCTGGCGGAATGAAAGGCACCCGCAAGGACAGCATGCCTGTAGCACCGGCATCGTTATAAACGGTGCCGGTGCTACAGGCATCCCCATTCCCATTGAGCCCTATGGGGCTGAAATGGGAATGGGGATCTACCGGCACCTGTGAAAGGGCAATTACTGGTCCAGCGGGGTCAGAATACCCCAGTAATTGCCCATTTGCGGGTGCCGGACTTTCATGCCGGTATGGAGGTAGCCTTGCCACTCTTACCGGCAAGGCTACCTCCAAACCCGTAATGAGGCCCATAGTGTGGTTAAATGAAAATTGATAATTGCTTCTGTGCACTGTTGGTGAGTAGCGTCTACTGGATTTTTGGATTGGAGTTACCATACAAAACCGAATGTAAACTGTCTGACTTTTTAACCAATTTTTCACAGAAAGTGTGCAGTATATGGCACCATTTGGACCCATTATTAAAAAAAAAATCTCGGGGAGAGTGGGACACGTGGGGGGATCCCCCAGAACTTCCTTAGGTTGGTACGGACTTGGTTGGTATGCGCGGTCACCCTGGCATATTTTTGGGAAATGTTTACACCCCTCCAATTAATAAATTCACCAGTCACCGGTGGGTGAATGGGTATGAATGTGTGCATGCATGTCTGGGTTTCAGACTAGGGGCATTGGAGCATGGACGTTTTCTTACACACGTTACTGCTATTTTTGAGAAAGGCCAACATTGTCAAGGGTATTACTTGGAGGCGAGTTTGGTGTGGCGGGTTTGTAGCACAATGGGCCAGATAGACTGGTGAAAGGCTATTTATAATGTGTGTTCTTTCATGGGAGGGTGGGGTACTTGTGCCGTCAGCAAACAAATGTTTTCTCACACTGGCAGTGCATGTTTTACTGATGTGAAGGGCAAAGTCAATATGATGAGTGTACTTAAATTATGGTGCGGTGGGTGGGCAGGCATTTGTGCAGCAGCAATCATGTATTTTCTTCCTGAGGCAGGAGATTTTTACTGCCATTAAGGGCATTAAGGGCAAAGCCAACAAGTGAATGTTTGTACATGGGGATACTGGCATATACTGACGGTATTATTACTGGCCACACACAGAGCTGGCTAGTACATTTGGATGTTGTTGGATTAATATATCTGACACTGAAACCCGCCTGATTTGTAGGCTAAAAGCAAGTATCTTTTCAAGCAGCTGAGCTACCATGTACGGCGGCTTCCATGTTTAACCGTAACGACCAGCAAACGCCCACATGTGCAAATGAAAGGCGGATGCAGAAAGAGAAAGGACGTAAGGCGGACGCACGCACGGGTGCAGGGGATGCACGCTGCTTCCTTTCCCTCCTCAGAGCAGGCGCTGATTGGACAGTGCGCAGACGATGACAAAAGGCAGAAAAGCAGCTGGATAATTCAGAATTCCAGGAATTACACCTGTTCGTGATGATTAGGCCCAGAGGAGCTATCGTCCAGAGGGGGCTGGGGGGGCGGGGCGGTCCAGGAAGCCGGCCGTGCCTAGGGCGCTGGAACAGGCTAAGCACAATGCACATCTGTCCTCGCAGCTCTTTGAAGGGCGGGGCCTGCAGGTTGAGGACCTGCTGGGGGGGGGGGGGGGGGGTGGTGTGTGTGTGTGTGTGTGTGTGTGTGTGTGTGTGTGTGTGTGTGTGTGTGTGCGCGCGCGCGCGCTGCAGAGAACCCTGTATATGCCCGAGGGCTGTGATGTGGCCCCCCTCTTTCTACATACACTATGGACCTATGGTGTATAGGTTGGGTTCCGCTCTGTCTGTACACTGCACAGAGCTATGTGGCCTGAGCTCTGTAAGATGGGGAAATGCTCTGTATACCGCACAGGGCTGTGTATATGCCTGGGGTCTGTGGGAGAGTGACCTCCTCTGTTTGGATGGACTAGGGGCCTAGGGTCTGTAGGTAGGGTCCCGCTATGTCTGTACACTGCACAGAGATCTTTGTGGACCTGGTATCTGTAAGATGGGGACATGCTCTGTCCGTACACTGCACATAAATGTGCACATGCCTGGGGTCTGTGGGAGAGGGACCCCCTCTCTTTGGATGGACTAGGGGCCTAGGGTCTGTAGGTAGGGTCCTGCTCTGTCTGTACACTGCACAGAGATCTATATGGGCCTGGTATTTTTAAGATGGGGACATGCTCTGTCCGTACACTGCACAGAACTATGTATATGCCTGGGGTCTGTAGGAGACATCTTCTATCTGTGTACTCTGCGTGATTATAGGGTCTACAGGCAAGGGACGTGCAAGATTCGCAGTGCTGGGATCTATAGGACAGGGACATGCCTCGTGTGTACACTGCATAAAACTGTGTAGATGCCTGGAATTTGTATGGTAGGACCTCATCGTTCTATATACACAGTATGAACCTAAGGTGTATAGGTAGGGTCCCGCTCTGTCAGTACACTGCACACAGAGCTGTGTATATGCCCGGGGTCTGTAGGAGGGGTGTCTCTGCCTGTATACCACATATGCACCTAAGTTCTATAGTGCAGGGATATGTTCTGCATGTACACGTCACAGAGCTGTGTATAGGCCTGGGGCCTGTAGTATAGGAATCTCTCTGTCTGTATACTCTGTATCCACCTCTGCCTCCAACTCCCTCATGGTCAGCCGCTTCTCCAAGCAACGAGTTGGTGGTCTATCTCTCTCTTCGGCTGGGGCCTCTCTCTGGAACAGACTCCCTGCCTCCCTGAAACTTGAGGAGAACCATCTCCGGTTCCGGAAACACCTCAAAACCTTCCTCTTTGCTTCTGATTTCTCTGCCTCTCTCCCCTGCTGAAATTCCCAGCCGAATCTACAGTGGTTACCTGGACACCCTTCTGACCTTGGGGCCAGGTCCCACCCTTTGCACTCCTGCCCTGCCTCCCTGGAAACCCCTGCACTTAGGGACTGCTTTTCTGTATCCCTACTGTCCCCCGCCACCAGCACTTGTCTGCTCTACTCTGCACTTGCCACCATCAGGCCGCTTTACCATCGTATTTATTCCTCTATCCCATGTTATGCTATGTTATGTTATTTTGCATTTGTATATGTACATGTACTGCACTTCCCCAAGGCACTTTTCCCTCTCTCCCTACCCTTGCACTTGCGCGATCTGAATGACACTTGGCCTAGTAGGATCGTTTGTCTGTCTTTCCACTGTTTTTCCCTCCCCTGCCTCGTCGCGCCTTGAAACACTTTTGTATAGGCGCGTTATAAATACCATATCATATCATATCACCTAAATTCTATAGTATAGGGATATGCTCTGTGTGTGTACTTCACAGAGCTGTGTATATGCCTGGGGACCTCTCTGTCTGTAAACTCTGTATAGACCTAAATTCTGTATTACAGGTACATGTTCTGCGTGTACACTTGACAGAGCTGTGTATATGCCCAGGGCCTGTAGGAGACGGGCCTCTCTGCCTGTATACTCTGTATGCACCTAAATTCTATAGTACAGGGATATGTTCTGCTTGTATACTTCACAGAGCTGTGTATATGCCCAGGGCCTGTAGGAGAGGGGCCCCTCTGTCTGTACACTCTGTATGCACCTAAATTCTATAGTACAGGGATATGTTCTGCTTGTATACTTCACAGAGCTGTGTATATGCCCGGGGCCTGTAGGAGGGGCATGTCTGCCTCTATACCACGTATGCACTTAAGTTCTATAGTATAGGGATATGCTCTGTGTGTGTAATTCGCAGAGCTGTGTATATGCCTGGGGACCTCTCTGTCTGTAAACTCTGTATGGACCTAAATTCTATATTACAGGGATATGATCTGCGTGTATATTTCACAGAGTTGTGTATATGCCCAGGGCCTTTACGAGTGTATATTTCACAGAGTTGTGTATATGCCCAGGGCCTTTACGAGTGGGATCTCTCTGCCTGTATACTCCGTATGCACCTAAGTTCTATAGTACAGGTGTATGCCCGAAGTGTATACTTCACAGAGCTCTGTATGTGCCCGGGGCCTGTAGTATAGGAACCTCTCTGTTTGTATACTCTGTATGCACCTAAGTTCTATAGTATAGGGATATGCTCTGTGTGTGTACTTCTAGAGCTGTGTATATGCCTGGGGACCTCTGTGTCAGTATACTCTGTATGCACCTAAGTTCTATAGTACAGGGATATACTGTGTGTGTACTTGTACACAGAGCTGTGTACATGCCCAGGGCCTGTAGGAGAGGGATCCATCTGCTTGAATACTCTGTATGCACCTAAGTTCTATAGTACAGGGATATACTCTGTGTGTACTTCACGGTGCTGTGTACATGCCCAGGGCCTGTAGGAGAGGGATCCATCTGCTTGAATACTCTGTATGGACCTAAGTTCTATAGTACAGGGATATACTCTGTGTGTACTTCACGGAGCTGTGTACATGCCCAGGGCCTGTAGGAGAGGGATCCATCTGCTTGAATACTCTCTATGGACCTAAGTTCTATAGTACAGGGATATACTCTGTGTGTACTTCACGGAGCTGTGTACATGCCCAGGGCCTGTAGGAGAGGGATCCATCTGCTTGAATACTCTGTATGCACCTAAGTTCTATAGTACAGGGATATACTCTGTGTGTATTTCACAGAGTTGTGTATATGCCCAGGGCCTTTACGAGTGGGATCTCTCTGCCTGTATACTCCGTATGCACCTAAGTTCTATAGTACAGGTGTATGCCCGAAGTGTATACTTCACAGAGCTCTGTATGTGCCCGGGGCCTGTAGTATAGGAACCTCTCTGTTTGTATACTCTGTATGCACCTAAGTTCTATAGTATAGGGATATGCTCTGTGTGTGTACTTCTAGAGCTGTGTATATGCCTGGGGACCTCTGTGTCAGTATACTCTGTATGCACCTAAGTTCTATAGTACAGGGATATACTGTGTGTGTACTTGTACACAGAGCTGTGTACATGCCCAGGGCCTGTAGGAGAGGGATCCATCTGCTTGAATACTCTGTATGCACCTAAGTTCTATAGTACAGGGATATACTCTGTGTGTACTTCACGGTGCTGTGTACATGCCCAGGGCCTGTAGGAGAGGGATCCATCTGCTTGAATACTCTGTATGGACCTAAGTTCTATAGTACAGGGATATACTCTGTGTGTACTTCACGGAGCTGTGTACATGCCCAGGGCCTGTAGGAGAGGGATCCATCTGCTTGAATACTCTGTATGGACCTAAGTTCTATAGTACAGGGATATACTCTGTGTGTACTTCACGGAGCTGTGTACATGCCCAGGGCCTGTAGGAGAGGGATCCATCTGCTTGAATACTCTGTATGCACCTAAGTTCTATAGTACAGGGATATACTCTGTGTGTACTTCACGGAGCTGTGTACATGCCCAGGGCCTGTAGGAGAGGGATCCATCTGCTTGAATACTCTGTATGCACCTAAGTTCTATAGTACAGGGATATACTGTGTGTGTACTTCACGGAGCTGTGTACATGCCCAGGGCCTGTAGGAGAGGGATCCATCTGCTTGAATACTCTGTATGCACCTAAGTTCTATAGTACAGGGATATACTGTGTGTGTACTTCACGGAGCTGTGTACATGCCCAGGGCCTGTAGGAGAGGGATCCATCTGCTTGAATACTCTGTATGCACCTAAGTTCTATAGTACAGGGATATACTCTGTGTGTACTTCACGGAGCTGTGTACATGCCCAGGGCCTGTAGGAGAGGGATCCATCTGCTTGAATACTCTGTATGCACCTAAGTTCTATAGTACAGGGATATACTGTGTGTGTACTTGTACACGGAGCTGTGTACATGCCCAGGGCCTGTAGGAGAGGGATCCATCTGCTTGAATACTCTGTATGCACCTAAGTTCTATAGTACAGGGATATACTCTGTGTGTACTTCACGGAGCTGTGTACATGCCCAGGGCCTGTAGGAGAGGGATCCATCTGCTTGAATACTCTGTATGGACCTAAGTTCTATAGTACAGGGATATACTCTGTGTGTACTTCACAGAGCTGTGTACATGCCCAGGGCCTGTAGGAGAGGGATCCATCTGCTTGAATACTCTGTATGGACCTAAGTTCTATAGTACAGGGATATACTCTGTGTGTACTTCACGGAGCTGTGTACATGCCCAGGGCCTGTAGGAGAGGGATCCATCTGCTTGAATACTCTGTATGCACCTAAGTTCTATAGTACAGGGATATACTCTGTGTGTACTTCACGGAGCTGTGTACATGCCCAGGGCCTGTAGGAGAGGGATCCATCTGCTTGAATACTCTGTATGCACCTAAGTTCTATAGTACAGGGATATACTGTGTGTGTACTTGTACACGGAGCTGTGTACATGCCCAGGGCCTGTAGGAGAGGGATCCATCTGCTTGAATACTCTGTATGGACCTAAGTTCTATAGTATAGGGATATGCCTGTGGCCCTGTAGGACTGTGCACCTAAGTTTGGTAGTATAGCGATATGTGTATAGGCCTGGCATGTATAGGCCAGGGGCATGCTTTGTATCTGTACTGCGCCAAACTCTGCATATGCATGAGGATTATACCATTGGTCCCTCCTGTTTTGTATACTCTGTATGCTCGTAGGGTCTGTAGGGTCCTACACTGTCGGTTTACTGATCAATATAGGACTTTGACATATAGGAGTAGTACACGCGCTATAATGTATACTGCACAGAGCTGTGCATAGACCTGGGGTCCCAAAGGATAGGGGCCTACTCTGTCTATTAGCTCTGTATGGACCGAGGGTCTACAGGCCAGGGCCATGCCTTTCTTTTATAGTGCACACATTATGGTGTGTTCGTGATGTCACTTCCGCTACCCCTGGAATTTTGGTGAATTGACATCCCAGTAAATATGCATGCATATATGTAAACACAACCATTTTGACTTAAATCTTCCCAAAAACATTCACAATTGAATGTAGGACTTTTTTGGAATGGTTTGTGCATTTGCCAGCATACCCTGGTGCTAACGTTTGCATCTCAAAACCTTAACTCGCCAACTCTGGCAGTCCAAAGGGCTGCAGCCAAGCACCAAAGGGAGCACATCTGCCCAGGTGCGGTCTCCTGGCTCCTGCATCAGAGGCCATTTGCTGTCATGGCCGTGCCCAAAGACTACTATGCCAGGGGCAGGACCCTTGGCTATACCCTTGGCACAATTATGTATTTATTAGGATTCCAAGGCAAGCAATCCCCCTCGACTTCCCCAGTGGTAAGAGCCCTAGCCTCCCTCAGTGTCACCAAGCGGTCATTTCATTGTGGAATTCACGCCCTTGTTTATCCCTTGATAAAGCGTTGACGTCAGCATATCTTGGTGGAACTTGCACAGAATAAACAGCATATGTAGCACAGCTCCAAAAACATTGACACTTATTGGCCTAATTCAAAGCTCCAATGGAAGGGTTCCATCTGATGGTACGCCAATGAGAGTTAGAGAAATTCTAGGACATATAGTGGAGATGTGAGGAACTATTTAGATATGAAGGTTCGCCAATGAGAGCTAGAGGAATACTCGGGCATATAGTGGGGATGTGAGGACATAAGTAGATATGAAGGTACAGCAATGAGAGCTAGAGGAATACTCGGGCATATAGTGGGGGTGTGAGGACATACGTAGATATGAAGGTACGGCAATGAGAGCTAGAGGAATACTCGGGCATAGAGTGGGGATGTGAGGACATACGTAGATATGAAGGTACGGCAATGAGAGCTAGAGGAATACGCTGGCATATAGTGGGGATGTTATGTTATGTTACCTTCACTTATAGTGGGGATGTGAGGACATACGTAGATATGAAGGTACGGCAATGAGAGCTAGAGGAATACTCGGGCATAGAATGGGGATGTGAGGACATACGTAGATATGAAGGTACGGCAATGAGAGCTAGAGGAATACTCAGGCATACAGTGGGGATGTGAGGACATACATAGATCTGAATGTTCGCCAATGAGAGCTAGAGGATTAAACGTCATATAGTAGAGGTACACCAATGAGAGCTAGAGGAATACGCTGGCATATAGTGGAGATGTGAGGACATACATAGATATGAAGGTACGCCAATGAGAGCTAGAGGAATACTCGGGCATATAGTGGGGATGTGAGGACATACATAGATATGAAGGTACGCCAATGAGAGCTAGAGGAATACTCGGGCATATAGTGGGGATGTGAGGACATACGTAGATATGAAGGTACGGCAATGAGAGCTAGAGGAATACTCGGGCATAGAGTGGGGATGTGAGGACATACGTAGATATGAAGGTACGGCAATGAGAGCTAGAGGAATACGCTGGCATATAGTGGGGATGTGAGGACATACGTAGATATGAAGGTACGGCAATGAGAGCTAGAGGAATACGCTGGCATATAGTGGGGATGTGAGGACATACGTAGATATGAAGGAACGGCAATGAGAGCTAGAGGAATACTCAGGCATATAGTGGAGATGTGAGGACATACGTAGATATGAAGGTACAGCAATGAGAGCAAGAGGAATACTCGGGTATATAGTGGGGATGTGAGGACATAAGTAGATATGAAGGTACAGCAATGAGAGCTAGAGGAATACTCGGGCATATAGTGGGGATGTGAGGACATATGTATATGAAGGTACAGCAATGAGAGCCAGAGGAATACTCGGGCATATAGTGGAGATGTGAGGACATACGTAGATATGAAGGTATGGCAATGAGAGCCAGAGGAATACTCGGGCATATAGTGGGGATGTGAGGACATACGTAGATATGAAGGTACGGCAATGAGAGCCAGAAGAATACTCTGGCATATAGTGGGGATGTGAGGACATACGTAGATATGAAGGTACGGCAATGAGAGCCAGAGGAATACTCTGGCATATAGTGGGGATGTGAGGACATACGTATATATGAAGGTACGGCAATGAGAGCCAGAGGAATATTCGGGAATATAGTGGGGATGTGAGGACATACATAGATAAGAAGGTACGGCAATGTGAGCTAGAGGAATACTCGGGCATATAGTGGGGATGTGAGGACATACATAGATATGAAGGTACGGCAATGAGAGCTAGAGGAGTACTCGGGCATATAGTGGGGATGTGAGGACATACATAGATATGAAGGTACGGCAATGAGAGCTAGAGGAATACTCGGGCATATAGTGGAGATGTGAGGGCATACATAGATATGAAGGTACGGCAATGAGAGCTAGAGGAATACTCGGGCATATAGTGGGGATGTGAGGACATACATAGATATGAAGGTACGGCAATGAGAGCTAGAGGACTACTCGGGCACATAGTGGGGATGTGAGGACATACATAGATATGAAGGTACGGCAATGAGAGAGGAATACTCGGGCATATAGTGGGGATGTGAGGACATACTTAGATATAAAGCTACAGCAATGAGAGCTAGAGGAATACTCGGGCACATAGTGGGGATGTGAGGACATACATAGATATGAAGGTAGGGTAATGAGAGCTAGAGGAATACTCAGGCATATAGTGGGGATGTGAGGACATACATAGATATGAAGGTACGCCAATGAGAGCTAGAGGAATACTCGGCCATATAGTGGGGATATGAAGCCATACATAGATATGAAGGTACAGCAATGAGAGCTAGAGGAATACTCGGGCATATAGTGGGGATGTGAGGACATACATAGATATGAAGGTACAGCAATGAGAGCTAGAGGAATACTTTCTCTTCACTCTACTGGATGTGGCTGCCCTTGCCGCTCTTCGCAGGAGCAGGGACCCTGGGCGAATGATATCCTACAGCAATATCTTCAGATGCGCCTGACACAAGCATGCAAGGTAACTCTGCAGGACACTGATTCTGGGGCTCAGCTAACTTTGCCGCATGATGTTGATATAAATGGCACTGCGCGTTGTACTTATCCCTCTAGTGACCTTTCTTTTGCACATTCTGCCACAGGCTATAGGAATTCCGCTAATTACATGTCAGCGGATGGGGTTTCTGAGGGTTTTCCCAGGGAAACTAGCACCGTTCCTAACTGTTTTTTTGTCAGAAAATAAAATTCAGGTGCCATCTAACCATGCTAATATTTCAGTGGAGCTTGTTATACTGGGAAATTCTAGTTTGGCATTTGAGCAAGAGGGTATCAACCATATGACAGGTTCCTGTCCTGCAGATTTTAACACTGTGATTCAGGACACTGCCGCTCAGAAGATCAAATGTCCCATAAAGGTACAGGAGAGGAATTTACAATGCATGCTCCTAAATACAAGGTCCATCATTAAACATTCAATCGAGGTAGCTGACCACATCAGTTTTCACAAAATAGATCTGTGCGCAATCACGGAATCGTGGCTGCATGGCGCAGCAGGTCCAGGATTAACGCTTGCAGTTGCCGAAGGATTTAACAACCTAAGAGCTGATTGAGTGAATGGGAAAGGTAGGGGTGTGGCCTTGATCTATAATAAGTCCTTGCAGATCTGGGTAATAGACAACATTGCAATACCAGACTGCGAAGTCAAATGGGCTTAACTAGAAATGAATCTTTCTTATATACAGACCTTCCCCACATAATATGTCAGATTTTCTGATCTGCCTTTGCTCTCTGATTTCACCTAGCCTCATACCAAGATCCCTTATCATTGGAGACCTCAATCTCGGCTTTCTGTACAATTCAGATACCCACTGTTGTCTACTTAAAACCACACTACTCGGCATGGGTTTTCATCAACACATTACATCACCTACTCATGACCATGGAAGCACACTGGACTGGGTTCTTACTCAGAACCTTGCCCAAGAAGATGTAGGCTGTAATCCCTGCCCCTGGTCGAATTACTATCTCCTGGAATGGAGTCTGTTGATAACCATCTACCAAAGAAACAAGCCTGAAAAGGGCTGGACCACTTATAGGAATCTTTGCAATCTGACTGCTGCCAATATGTCCCCGTTCATTTCACCTATGACTAACAATCTTCCTAACTTGGATACTTCCAAGGAATTGGCCCCAGCGTATTCCAGTACTCTTGATAATGCTGTTAATTGCCTGGCCCCAATGAAGGCCTGCTTATCAAAAATTCCAGCATAAAAAAGTGCTTTTCCACAGATATTCAGTCATTGCAAACTACTAAAATGAAAGCCCTAAAACAATGCAATAGAACTTATTCCATGAAAGACAAACATGCTTATTCTACTGCAGCCAGAGCATACAAAGTAGCAATCTCCAATGCGAGAAAATGCTTCTGTGATCAGAGAATCGCAGGAGCACCCTCCAGCACTGGAGAACTCTTCTGAATTCTTAAAGAGCGTGAGGACCCGTGTGCACCTACATCGCAGGTCAGTAAAGATTCCACATGGTGCCTATCTATTCAAGATACCATGATGAACAAACTGCTTAACATTCAAAAAGATATACCGCCAAGGGGGGAGTCTGGCAGAATGGCTGACATGGATTCAGCCTCATCGAGGGACAATGGTCAATGTGCAAGACTTGAGTTTCAACCTATTAGCGAACAATACTTGGCTGAAGTCTGCAAAAAACCTAAACCTACAAACTGTAAGGGGGCCATATGTCCAGCCCTCAAAATCAAGCTATGCGCGCCGCAAATGGTCCCTGCAATTACTAAATTTATAAAGGCATCCTTTAGGGAAAATTCCGTACCCACTGACATCAAGCAAGCTTGGATTTCACATTTAATCAAGAAAACCTCACTGGATGCTAGCATACCAAGTAATTACCGGCCAATTCCTAATGCGCCTTACCTGTCAAAAATACTAGATAATGTCGCGCAGCTTCATATTGAGGAGTTCCTGCAGCGTCATGATATTTTAGGACAGAAACAATCAGGTTGTCGGTGGGCACACAGCACTGAGTCTACCCTCCTCGATCTGAAAACTAATCTTTTTAACATCAGAGGGGAGGGTAACATGGCCATGGTTATGCTGTTGGACCTGTCTGCTTCGTTTGACCTGGTCAATCACTCCATACTTACAGATAGGTTACATGACACAGCACACTTCTCTACTGCAGCTGCAAGTTCTGTAAAGTCATTTCTGTCAGATCGGAAGGTCAGGAGGCTAGGGCAGAGGAGTTCCTGGTTACTTTTCTTTCAGGAGGCTAGGGCAGAGGACTTCCTGGTTACTGTCAGATCGGAAGGCCAGAGTCTTCTTTCAGGAGGCTAGGGCAGAGGAGTTCCTGGTTACTGTCAGATCGGAAGGCCTGGGTCTTCTTTCGGAGGCTAGGGCTGAGGAGTTCCTGGTTACTGTCAGATCGGAAGGCCAGAGTCTTCTTTGAGGAGGCTAGGGCTGAGGAGTTCCTGGTTACTGTCAGATCAGAAGGCCAGAGTCTTCTTTCAGGAGGCTAGGGCAGAGGAGTTCCTGGTTACTGTCAGATCGGAAGGCCAGAGTCTTCTTTCAGGAGGCTAGGGCAGAGGAGTTCCTGGTTACTGTCAGATCGGAAAGCCAGAGTCTTCTTTCAGGAGGCTAGGGCAGAGGAGTTCCTGGTTACTGTCAGATCGGAAGGCCTGAGTCTTTTTTCAGGAGGCTAGGGCAGAGGAGTTCCTGGTTACTGTCAGATCGGAAGGCCGGAAGTCTTCTTTCAGGAGGCTAGGGCAGAGGAGTTCCTGGTTACTGTCAGATCGGAAGGCCGGAGTCTTCTTTCAGGAGGCTAGGGCAGAGGAGTTCCTGGTTACTGTCAGATCGGAAGGCCGGAGTCTTCTTTCAGGAGGCTAGGGCAGAGGAGTTCCTGGTTAATGTGAGATCGGAAGGCCGGAGTCTTCGTTCAGGAGGCTAGGGCAGAGGAGTTCCTGGTTACTGTCAGATCGGAAGGCCGGAGTCTTCTTTCAGGAGGCTAGGGCAGAGGAGTTCCTGGTTACTGTCAGATCGGAAGGCCGGAGTCTTCTTTCAGGAGGCTGGGGCAGAGGAGTTCCTGGTTACTGTCAGATCGGAAGGCCGGAGTCTTCTTTCAGGAGGCTAGGGCAGAGGAGTTCCTGGTTACTGTCAGATCGGAAGGCCGGAGTCTTCTTTCAGGAGGCTAGGGCAGAGGAGTTCCTGGTTACTGTCAGATCGGAAGGCCGGAGTCTTCTTTCAGGAGGCTAGGGCAGAGGAGTTCCTGGTCCTGTCAGATCGGAAGGCCGGAGTCTTCTTTCAGGAGGCTAGGGCAGAGGAGTTCCTGGTTACTGTCAGATCGGAAGGCCGGAGTCTTCTTTCAGGAGGCTAGGGCAGAGGAGTTCCTGGTTACTGTCAGATCGGAAGGCCGGAGTCTTCTTTCAGGAGGCTAGGGCAGAGGAGTTCCTGGTTACTGTCAGATCGGAAGGCCGGAGTCTTCTTTCAGGAGGCTAGGGCAGAGGAGTTCCTGGTTACTGTCAGATCGGAAGGCCGGAGTCTTCTTTCAGGAGGCTAGGGCAGAGGAGTTCCTGGTTACTGTCAGATCGGAAGGCCAGAGTCTTCTTTCAGGGGGCTAGGGCAGAGGAGTTCCTGGTTACTGTCAGATCGGAAGGCCGGAGTCTTCTTTCAGGAGGCTAGGGCAGAGGAGTTCCTGGTTACTGTCAGATCGGAAGGCCGGAGTCTTCTTTCAGGAGGCTAGGGCAGAGGAGTTCCTGGTTACTGTCAGATCGGAAGACCGGAGTCTTCTTTCAGGAGGCTAGGGCAGAGGAGTTCCTGGTTACTGTCAGATCGGAAGGCCGGAGTCTTCTTTCAGGAGGCTAGGGCAGAGGAGTTCCTGGTTAATGTGAGATCGGAAGGCCGGAGTCTTCGTTCAGGAGGCTAGGGCAGAGGAGTTCCTGGTTACTTTCAGATCGGAAGGCCGGAGTCTTCTTTCAGGAGGCTAGGGCAGAGGAGTTCCTGGTTACTGTCAGATCGGAAGGCCGGAGTCTTCTTTCAGGAGGCTAGGGCAGAGGAGTTCCTGGTTACTGTCAGATCGGAAGGCCGGAGTCTTCTTTCAGGAGGCTAGGGCAGAGGAGTTCCTGGTTACTGTCAGATCGGAAGGCCGGAGTCTTCTTTCAGGAGGCTAGGGCAGAGGAGTTCCTGGTTACTGTCAGATCGGAAGGCCGGAGTCTTCTTTCAGGAGGCTAGGGCAGAGGAGTTCCTGGTCCTGTCAGATCGGAAGGCCGGAGTCTTCTTTCAGGAGGCTAGGGCAGAGGAGTTCCTGGTTACTGTCAGATCGGAAGGCCGGAGTCTTCTTTCAGGAGGCTAGGGCAGAGGAGTTCCTGGTTACTGTCAGATCGGAAGGCCGGAGTCTTCTTTCAGGAGGCTAGGGCAGAGGAGTTCCTGGTTACTGTCAGATCGGAAGGCCGGAGTCTTCTTTCAGGAGGCTAGGGCAGAGGAGTTCCTGGTTACTGTCAGATCGGAAGGCCGGAGTCTTCTTTCAGGAGGCTAGGGCAGAGGAGTTCCTGGTTACTGTCAGATCGGAAGGCCAGAGTCTTCTTTCAGGGGGCTAGGGCAGAGGAGTTCCTGGTTACTGTCAGATCGGAAGGCCGGAGTCTTCTTTCAGGAGGCTAGGGCAGAGGAGTTCCTGGTTACTGTCAGATCGGAAGGCCGGAGTCTTCTTTCAGGAGGCTAGGGCAGAGGAGTTCCTGGTTACTGTCAGATCGGAAGGCCGGAGTCTTCTTTCAGGAGGCTAGGGCAGAGGAGTTCCTGGTTACTGTCAGATCGGAAGGCCGGAGTCTTCTTTCAGGAGGCTAGGGCAGAGGAGTTCCTGGTTACTGTCAGATCGGAAGGCCGGAGTCTTCTTTCAGGAGGCTAGGGCAGAGGAGTTCCTGGTTACTGTCAGATCGGAAGGCCGGAGTCTTCTTTCAGGAGGCTAGGGCAGAGGAGTTCCTGGTTACTGTCAGATCGGAAGGCCAGAGTCTTCTTTCAGGAGGCTAGGGCAGAGGAGTTCCTGGTTACTGTCAGATCGGAAGGCCAGAGTCTTCTTTCAGGAGGCTAGGGCAGAGGAGTTCCTGGTTACTGTCAGATCGGAAGGCCTGAGTCTTCTTTCAGGAGGCTAGGGCAGAGGAGTTCCTGGTTACTGTCAGATCGGAAGGCCGGAGTCTTCTTTCAGGAGGCTAGGGCAGAGGAGTTGGTTACTGTCAGAATGGAAGGCCGGAGTTTTCTTTCAGGAGGCTAGGGCAGAGGAGTTCCTGGTTACTGTCAGAATGGAAGGCCGGAGTTTTCTTTCAGGAGGCTAGGGCAGAGGAGTTCCTGGTTACTGTCAGATCGGAAGGCCGGAGTCTTCTTTCAGGAGGCTAGGGCAGAGGAGTTCCTGGTTACTGTCAGATCGGAAGGCCGGAGTCTTCTTTCAGGAGGCTAGGGCAGAGGAGTTCCTGGTTACTGTCAGATCGGAAGGCCAGAGTCTTCTTTCAGGAGGCTAGGGCAGAGGAGTTCCTGATTACTGTCAGATCGGAAGGCCGGAGTCTCCTTTCAGGAGGCTAGGGCAGAGGAGTTCCTGGTTACTGTCAGATCGGAAGGCCGGAGTCTTCTTTCAGGAGGCTAGGGCAGAGGAGTTCCTGGTTACTGTCAGATCGGAAGGCCGGAGTCTTCTTTCAGGAGGCTAGGGCAGAGGAGTTCCTGGTTACTGTCAGATCGGAAGGCCGGAGTCTTCTTTCAGGAGGCTAGGGCAGATGAGTTCCTGGTTACTGTCAGATCGGAAGGCCGGAGTCTTCTTTCAGGAGGCTAGGCAGAGGAGTTCCTGGTTACTGTCAGATCGGAAGGCCGGAGTCTTCTTTCAGGAGGCTAGGGCAGAGGAGTTCCTGGTTACTGTCAGATCGGAAGGCCGGAGTCTTCTTTCAGGAGGCTAGGGCAGAGGAGTTCCTGGTTACTGTCAGATCGGAAGGCCGGAGTCTTCTTTCAGGAGGCTAGGGCAGAGGAGTTCCTGGTTACTGTCAGATCGGAAGGCCGGAGTCTTCTTTCAGGAGGCTAGGGCAGAGGAGTTCCTGGTTACTGTCAGATCGGAAGGCCGGAGTCTTCTTTCAGGAGGCTAGGGCAGAGGAGTTCCTGGTTACTGTCAGATCGGAAGGCCGGAGTCTTCTTTCAGGAGGCTAGGGCAGAGGAGTTCCTGGTTACTGTCAGATCGGAAGGCCGGAGTCTTCTTTCAGGAGGCTAGGACAGAGGAGTTCCTGGTTACTGTCAGATCGGAAGGCCAGAGTCTTCTTTCAGGAGGCTAGGGCAGAGGAGTTCCTGGTTACTGTCAGATCGGAAGGCCTGAGTCTTCTTTCAGGAGGCTAGGGCAGAGGAGTTCCTGGTTACTGTCAGATCGGAAGGCCTGAGTCTTCTTTCAGGAGGCTAGGGCAGAGGAGTTGGTTACTGTCAGAATGGAAGGCCTGAGTCTTCTTTCAGGAGGCTAGGGCAGAGGAGTTCCTGGTTACTGTCGGATCGGAAGGCCGGAGTTTTCTTTCAGGAGGCTAGGGCAGAGGAGTTCCTGGTTACTGTCAGATCGGAAGGCCGGAGTCTTCTTTCAGGAGGCTAGGGCAGAGGAGTTCCTGGTTACTGTCAGATCGGAAGGCCGGAGTCTTCTTTCAGGAGGCTAGGGCAGAGGAGTTGGTTACTGTCAGAATGGAAGGCCTGAGTCTTCTTTCAGGAGGCTAGGGCAGAGGAGTTCCTGGTTACTGTCAGAATGGAAGGCCGAAGTTTTCTTTCAGGAGGCTAGGGCAGAGGAGTTCCTGGTTACTGTCAGATCGGAAGGCCGGAGTCTTCTTTCAGGAGGCTAGGGCAGAGGAGTTCCTGGTTACTGTCAGATCGGAAGGCCAGGAGGAGTTCCTGGTTACTTGCAGCGTTCCACAGGGCTCTTGTGTGTCACCGACACTCTTTAACATCTTTACGCTCCCATTATTCAATCAGTTGGATGCAGCTGGCGTAATCTATGCAAATTACGTTGATCACACACAGTGCCTTGCCCCGCTTACTCGGGTCTATGCCTCGGACTCTGATATCGTCAATCGCACATATGGTCTGATTCAAACCTGGATGCGAGTAAATAAGCTTGCGCTCAATGTTTCCAAAACTGAACTCATGGTTTTGGGGACAAAACAACAACTGCGGAAGCTAAGTCCGAAATACTGCAATTTAATATTGCAGGCTGCATCATCAAGACCCAGTTAAAGCTCTAGGAGTAACTCTGGACCAGGAGCTCTCCATGAAAGCACAGGTTAACAGCTTGATAAAGCACATTTTACCACCTGAAATTGCTGGCCAAGCTTTGTCCCTTTCTTAATAACACAAACTGTGCCACTACAGCCCACGCGGTCATAGGGGCTAAGTTAGACTACTGTGCTAGTCTCCTGCTCTGCATTGTTAACGGAGAGCTCCCCCGGCTACAAGTCATTCAAAATAATGCTGCACGTATTGTGGAAAGGCTGCAAAGAAGAAACCACGTTTCAGCAGCCAGAAGAGCCCTGAATTGACTCCCAGTGAGCAGCAGGATTCTGTTTTGCATTCACTGCATCATACATTGATGCATGTTTGGGCAAGGGCCCAAGAATTTGTCCAATAGCATCTTGTGGTTGCCAGCTGGTAGAACACTACGTTCTAATAACACCTTTCTTCTAGCCGCACCACAGACTAAGCTTGCATGTGTAGCACTTGGGGCCTACCCACATGACACCTTTCTTCTAGCCGCACCACAGACTAAGCTTGCATGTGTAGCACTGGGGGCCTACCCACATGACACCTTTCTTCTAGCCACACCACAGACTAAGCTTGCATGTGTAGCACTTGGGGCCTACCCACATGACACCTTTCTTCTAGCCGCACCACAGACTAAGCTTGCATGTGTAGCACTTGGGGCCTACCCACATGACACCTTTCTTCTAGCCGCACCACAGACTAAGCTTGCATGTGTAGCACTTGGGACCTACCCACATAACACCTTTCTTCTAGCCGCACCACAGACTAAGCTTGCATGTGTAGCACTTGGGGCCTACCCACATAACACCTTTCTTCTAGCCGCACCACAGACTAAGCTTGCATGTGTAGCACTTGGGGCCTACCCACATAACACCTTTCTTCTAGCCGCACCACAGACTAAGCTTGCATGTGTAGCACTTGGGGCCTACCCACATGCAGCCCCGAGAGTGTGTAATGCTCTCCCCCAGGATTTGAGCGCATGTGCATCATTCACCAGCTTTAAACGAGGACTGAAAACCATTCTATTCTGCTAATTTCCACTACCCCGTGACTGCCTCGACATCTAGACCTCCTTTATGTTAATTGTAGTCTGTTCTGTTCAGCGCCTTTATGCCTCCGGGCTCATGTCTCACACTATACAAATAAAGTAAATAAATACATAGATATGAATATACACCAATGAGAGCTAGAGGAATACTTGGGCATATAGTTGAGATGTGAGGACATACATAGGTATGAAGGTATGCCAATGAGAGCTAGAGGAATATGTGGGCATATAGGGTAGATGTGAGGACATACATAGATATGAAGGTATGCCAATGAGAGCTAGAGGAATACTCAGGCATATAGTTGGGATTTGAGGACATACATAGATATGAAGGTACGGAAATGAGAGCTAGAGGAATAATCGGGCATATAGTGGGGATGTGAGGACATACATAGATATGAAGGTACAGCAATGAGTGCTAGAGGAATACTCAGGCATATAGTGGAGATGTGAGGACATACATATATATGAAGGTACACCATTGAGAGCTAGAGGAATACTCAGGCATATAGTGGAGATGTGAAGACATACATAGATATTAAGGCACGCCAATGAGAGCTAGAAGAATACGTGGGCATATAGTGGAGATGTGAGGACATACATATATATGAAGGTTCGCCAATGAGAGCTAGAGGATTAAATGGGCATATAGTGTAGGTACGCCAGTGAGAGCTACAGGAATATGCAGGCATATAGTGGGGATGCGAGGACATACATAGACATGAAGGTACGCCAATGAGAGCTAGAGGAATACTCTGTTATATAGTGTAGATGTGAGGACATACATAGACGTGAAGGTATGCCAATGAGAGCTAGAGGAATACTCGGGCATATAGTGGAGATGTGAGGACATACATAGATATGAAGGTACACCAATGAGAGCTAGAGGAATACTCAGGCATATAGTGGAGATGTGAGGACATACATAGATATGAATATACACCAATGAGAGCTAGAGGAATATGTGGGCATATAGGGTAGATGTGAGGACATACATAGATATGAAGGTATGCCAATGAGAGCTAGAGGAATACTCAGGCATATAGTTGGGATTTGAGGACATACATAGATATGAAGGTACGGAAATGAGAGCTAGAGGAATAATCGGGCATATAGTAGGGATGTGAGGACATACATAGATATGAAGGTAAAGCAACGAGAGCTAGAGGAATACTCAGGCATATAGTGGAGATGTGAAGACATACATAGATATTAAGGCACGCCAATGAGAGCTAGAAGAATACGTGGGCATAAAGTGGAGATGTGAGGACATACATAGATATGAAGGTTCCCCAATGAGAGCTAGAGGATTAAATGGGCATATAGTGTAGGTACGCCAGTGAGAGCTACAGGAATATGCAGGCATATAGTGGGGATGCGAGGACATACATAGACATGAAGGTACGCCAATGAGAGCTAGAGGAATACTCTGTTATATAGTGTAGATGTGAGGACATACATAGATGTGAAGGTATGCCAATGAGAGCTAGAGGAATACTCGGGCATATAGTGGAGATGTGAGGACATACATAGATATGAAGGTACACCAATGAGAGCTAGAGGAATACTCGGTTATATTGTGTAGATGTGAGGACATACATAGATATGAAGGTACGGCAATGAGAGCTAGATGAATACTCGGGCATATAGTGGGGATGTGAGGACATACATAGATATGAAGGTACGCCAATGAGAGCTAGAGGAATACTCGGGCATATAGTGGAGATGTGAGGACATACATAGATATGAAGGTACACCAATGAGAGCTAGCGGAATACTCAGGCATATAGTGGAGATGTGAAGACATACATAGATATGAAGGCATGCCAATGAGAGCTAGAAGAATACATGGGCATATAGTGGAGATATGAGGACATACATAGACATGTAGGTACGCCAATGAGAGCTAGAGGAATACTCAGGCATATAGTGGAGATGTGAAGACATACATAGATATGAAGGCACGCCAATGAGAGCTAGAAGAATGCGTGGGCATATAGTGGAGATGTGAGGACATACATAGATATGAAGGTTCGCCAATGAGAGCTAGAGGATTAAATGGGCATATAGTGTAGGTACGCCAGTGAGAGCTACAGGAATATGCAGGCATATAGTGGGGATGCGAGGACATACATAGACATGAAGGTACGCCAATGAGAGCTAGAGGAATACTCTGTTATATAGTGTAGATGTAAGGACATACATAGACGTGAAGGTATGCCAATGAGAGCTACAGGAATATGCAGGCATATAGTGGGGATGTGAGGACATACATAGATATGAAGGTAACCCAATGAGAGCTAGAGGAATACTAAGGCATATAGTGAAGATGTGAGGACATGCATAGATATGGACGTACACCAATGAAAGCTAGAGGAATACTCAGGCATATAGTGGAGATGTGAGGACATACATAGATATGAAGGCACACCAATGAGATCTAGATGAACACGCGGGCGTAGCGTAGAGATGTGAGGACATACATAGATATGAAGGTACAGCAATGAGATCTAGAGGAATACTCAGGCATATAGTGGAGATGTGAGGACATACATAGATATGAAGGTACACCAATGAGAGCTAGCGGAATACTCAGGCATATAGTGGAGATGTGAAGACATACATAGATATGAAGGCACGCCAATGAGAGCTAGAAGAATACATGGGCATATAGTGGAGATGTGAGGACATACATAGACATGTAGGTACGCCAATGAGAGCTAGAGGAATACTCTGTTATATAGTGTAGATGTGAGGACATACATAGACGTGAAGGTACGCCAATGAGAGCTAGAGGAATACTCGGGCATATAGTGGAGATATGAGGACATACATAGATATGAAGGTAACCCAATGAGAGCTAGAGGAATACTCAGGCATATAGTGTAGATGTGAGGACATACATAGATATGAAGGCACGCCAATGAGATCTAGATGAACACGCGGGCGTAGCATAGAGATGTGAGGACATACATAGACGTGAACGTATGCCAATGAGAGCTAGAGGAATACGTGGCCATATAGTGTAGATGTGAGGGCATACATAGATATGTAAGTAACCCAATGAGAGCTAGAGGAATACTCAGGTATTTAGTGTAGATGTGAGGACATACATAGATATGAAAGTAACCCAATGAGAGCTAGAGGAATACTCAGGTATATAGTGTAGATGTGAGGACACACATAGACGTGAAGGTACGCCAATGAGAGCTAGAGGAATACGCAGGCATATAGTGGAGATGTGAGGACATACATAGATATTAAGGTACGCCAATGAGAGCTAGAGGAATATTCAGGTATATTGTCTAGATGTAAGGACATACACAGATATGGAGGTACGTTAATGAAAGCTAGAGGAATACTCGGGCATATAGTGGAGATGTGAGGACATACATAGATATAAAGGCACGCCAATGAGAGCTAGAAGTATACGTGAGCATATAGTGGAGATGTGAGGACATACATAGATATGAAGATATGCCAATGAGATCTAGAGGAACATGCAGGCATAGAGTGGAGATGTGAGGACATACATAGATCTGAATGTTCGCCAATGAGAGCTAGAGGATTACATGGGCATATAGTGAAGGTACGCCAATGAGAGCTAGAGGAATATGCAGGCATATAGTGGAAATGTGATGACAATACATAGATATTAAGGTACACCAATGAGAGCTAGAGGAATACTCAGGTATATTGTGTAGATGTGAGGACATACATAGATATGAAGGTACGGCAATGAGAGCTAGAGGAATACTCGGGCATATAGTGGAAATGTGAGGACATACATAGATATTAAGGTACGCCAATGAGAGCTAGAGGAATACTCGGTTATATTGTGTAGATGTGAGGACATACATAGATATGAAGGTACGGCAATGAGAGCTAGAGGAATACTCGGGCATATAGTGGGGATGTGAGGACATACATAGATATGAAGGTACGGCAATGAGAGCTAGAGGAATACTCGGGCATATAGTGGGGATGTGAGGACATACATAGATATGAAGGTACGGCAATGAGAGCTAGAGGAATACTCGGGCATATAGTGGGGATGTGAGGACATACATAGATATGAAGGTACGGCAATGAGAGCTAGAGGAATACTCGGGCATATAGTGGAGATGTAAGGACATACATAGATATGAAAGTACGCCAATGTGAGCTAGAGGAATACTCGGGCATATAGTGGGGATGTGAGGACATACATAGATATGAAGGTACGGCAATGAGAGCTAGAGGAATACTCGGGCATATAGTGGGGATGTGAGGACATACATAGATATGAAGGTACGGCAATGAGAGCTAGAGGAATACTCGGGCATATAGTGGGGATGTGAGGACATACATAGATATGAAGGTACGGCAATGAGAGCTAGAGGAATACTCGGGCATATAGTGGGGATGTGAGGACACATAGATATGAAGGTACGGCAATGAGAGCTAGAGGAATACTCGGGCATATAGTGGGGATGTGAGGACATACATAGATATGAAGGTACGGCAATGAGAGCTAGAGGAATACTCGGGCATATAGTGGGGATGTGAGGACATACATAGATATGAAGGTACGGCAATGAGAGCTAGAGGAATACTCGGGCATATAGTGGAGATGTGAGGTTGTGGGTAGAGATGAACGTATGACACTGAGTGTCTAATGAATACTAAGGCATATAGTGGAGATGTGAGGATATACGTAGAAATGAAAGTTGTACAATGAGTGCTAGAGTGGAGAGGAATTCTAGGTTATATAGCAGAGATTTGAGGGCAGAGATAAAGAGGGAGATGCCAGAGGTACTTGACAAATTTGTACATTGTGTACATTTTGTAAAAATCAGTGAGGGCAAAAGATGCATTTCCTTTTTCAAAGAAAGCAAAAAAAGCACAGGGCCTACATATTTCAGAAGCATGAGTCTCAGAGCATGAGTCTCTGAGAGGTTATGAACAGCACGTAAGTGAAAACGAATGAGTGTGCTTAAGTTAAAAAGTATGGTATGCGGCAAAAGAGAGAGAGAGGGGGAGAGAGAGTGTGTGTGTGTGTGTGTGTGTGTGTGTGAGTGTGTGCGCGCGCACGTGTGTGCAGAGAGAGTGTGTGTGGCCGGTTCGGGATGAAGAGTGGCGATAGAACAGAAGGTTGGTGACAGAGGAGGAAGACAGGGGTGGTGCAACAGGAAAGTGTAAGTGATCGACCCCCCAAAACAGAGAAGCTGCCCATATACAAGAATCAGAGACTCAGTCCTGTTATAGAAATGAAAGGAACCTTGAATCGACCCAACTAGATAGAAGCAAACCACAGATACATCAACCACTAGGAAGCCAGATCCAGAGGCAAAGCCCAATGTGATGACTCAAGGTCCTACCCAAAAGATGCATGCTAGCAGATGATCCTGCTAGAGGGACACATTGCTAGGGGCGGGGGCTGAGGGGGCTTTAGCCCCGGGTCTTTTGGTTGCAGCCCCGGATAGAGCCTCAGGGGCTACAGCCAAAAGGCTAGCTATTCCCGAGTCCCGGCAGTTCCGACATTACTCTAGCCCCAGATCTTTTCCAGAACTAGCAACACCCCTACTAGAGTCAAAAAGAGAAAGGACAGGCAGTAAAACCAAACACAGTTTAGTGCCCAGAGTCTAGATATATAGAGAGGAGAACACAGGCAGCCATGGAAAGCCGAGCCAAACCGGATCTGTCAACCATGTGATCACGTGATCGTAGAAAACGAGTCCCGCGTTCTCTTATACTGCCTCGACATTAGAGAGGACGACATACCATGAAGAATTCTACAGAAGATCAGCGGCTTAACAAAGCGATGTGAGCACAAACCCAGAAACTGAAAAAGCACCAGAATACCTAAAAGACTTCTAGACCGAGGTATGAAACCTATATTGGGGAAAGAGATTTCGCCATCTGAACTTACTTTGGCACTATTGAACACCCGTTCCTTAGCAAAGCATAGCATAGACGTACGCGATTACATCGTGCAGCAAGAGGTGGATATGATGTGCCTCGCGAAAACCTGGCTCACTGAAGCTCATGGCCCCACCATTGAACAGGCGACCCTCCGCCCCCCCCCCCCTCCAGGTTACGTGTTCTTTGGGAAACATCGAGAGGGAGTTATAGGAGGTTGGGTGGCCATTATATGTAAATAAACAGCTGGGGTTCAATGAGGCTAAAATTGAGTGTGCCGGTAGTGATATTATTCATGTTACACTGATTTCCAACTTTTATCATAGCTTGAATTTGGTATTACTTTACCGGCCACCAGGGGAATCAGACAGTTTTAACGATGACATAGTTAATATTGTTGCACTTATGCTAACACCTGACTCAGCCTTGGTTATCCTGGGCGACTTTAATCACTGGAAAACCGACAAACAGGATAGACAAGCACTAGAATTAGAAAAAATGACGAAAACGCACCAAATCACAGTCCATAATATAGAACCCACACATTGTAGGGGTCATATTCTTGACTGGATTGATAGTGGGAATGTACAGATCGAGAGCATTATTACTACACCATGCATTTGGTCAAAACATTTCTTTGTCTCGTGCCTGTTGAAACTCCCTGGTAACGTACAGAGAGTACATGAACCTGCAGGCATGGCCACAACTCAGAACTTTAAGGGTGTTACTACCCCTATTTTGGCCACATATATGCAGGGTCTGATGACTCAAACTAAGGACCTTGATGGTCCAGAGACCCTTATTAATAGTTATACTGTAGAGATTGCAGCGATGCTAGATCAGCACACTCCCCTAAAAGCTAAATCGGTCAGAGATTTACCCAATCGCCACACATGGTTCTCCCGAGCCTTGGCAGAACTCAAAGCCAATAAAAGACAGGCAGAGCATGTGCGGTGAAAGGATAACTCTTCAAAAAGCTTGTTGGCCTGGAAATCTAAAGAGAGGCATCACAAGAATAAGATTATTGAAGCAAAAAAACCTTTTATAATGATCAAATTAATTTGGCTGGGGATCAGACGAAAGAACTCTTTCGACTTTTTAGGACGTGGGAAAAACCCATGGCCTCCAGTCCATCCATTAAACCCACAGTTGACGACTGTAATATAATGCAAAAAGCATTGGCTGATAAATTATTGAAAGCACAACATAAAATAAAGAAGGAATTTTTAACATCTTTGCCATCAGCAAATGTACTTAACCATAGCCAGACCGAGACAAAAGAAGTCCATGCAAATTCCTCAAAGAACCTGATCAATCAGGAACCTGAAACCCTAAGTCAACAAGATTCGTCTACTGGGTTCAGATTTAAGGTTTCTACTGTGCCAGAAATGCATGACCTACTTAAAACCATGCATCCTACCAACTGCCCAGGCGAACTGTTTCTTTCAAAATTCATACAAGAATCTATTTGACCCCTTTCTCTGTCGATATGTGAACTCCTCCTTTCAAACTGGTGTCATTCCCCAATCCATTAAGAAAGTAGCAGTTAAAAAAAAGCGGCCTTAGAGCCTACTGATGCAGCGAATCTGAGGCCTATTACAAATACCTTATTTTTTCTCAGGCTAATTGACAAAGCAATCACGGTACAGCTACAATCCTATGTCCAGGCAGGCGGTATATTGCAAGGGAAACAGTCAGGTTTTAGGAGCCACCATGGCACTGAGAGTGCACTTCTTGACCTACAGACGCACATGCTTTTGAAGTTGGAACATAGCAAGTCGGGGCTGCTGATGTTGTTGGACCTGTCGGCAGCCTTTGACTTGCTAGATCATAAAATTCTGCTTGACTGGATGGCCACTGTTGGGGGTCTCTCTATGGAGGCAATTACCTGGCTAAGATCTTTTCTAGAAGGCCGCCATTTGCGAGTTCACTGGGGCGACAAGGCATCTGAGGTAGAAATGATAACCTGTGGATGGCCTCAGGGAGCTCGGCTTTCTTCCTTGCTATTTAATATCTATATCCTCCCTGTGTGTAATGACCTGGAACTGCTGGACACATGTTTCTGCAATTGTGCAGAGGATTTCCAACTGGTTCTGTAGATCGCTGGGGATCATGAGAAGGATCAATGGATGTTGGACGCCGTATACAAGACTATAAAATGCTGGATGTCAACTAACTGGCTCTGTCCGAATGAGGCTAATACCGAACTCATGTTTTTTGGTCCCCGGCAGGCCCGAGCTAACTTGGGTCAGAGTTATGCCAGTTTCATCATTGATGGCAGCCTGATCAAAGTTGCGCAGAATGTTAAGACGCTTGGCACCTATATGGAAGAATGTTTGGACTGTGATGCCCATGTAACAGCCATTTCCACAAGTACCAATTACCATCTCAAGGTGCTCCGGCAAGTAGCGCCATTGGTCTTAACAGAGAACTGTATTAAACTTGTGAGAGCAGTCATCCTCCCGCCTGTGGATTATTGTAATGCACTATTGGGAGGTGCAAACAAGTCTGACATACAGCAACTGCAGAAAATTCAGAATGCCGCTACCCGTATCATCTTTCAGATGAAACGTATGGCACCAACAATTGCAGCAAGAAACAAAAGCTGCATTGGCTCCCGGCGGCAGCTCGTATCCAGTTCAAATTGTTGTCCATATGCCACAAATGCATCTGAAAGATAGGGTAAACATTTAGCATCCTAAAAAGAATTTGAGATCAGCCCAGGGTTCTCTGTTGGAAGTATACCGCATTAAACGAGCCCGTGGACTCGGTCAGGCTTTCCACATTCAGGGAGCAAGGGCATGGAATGCCTTACCAGTACAGCTGCACAAAACCGAGAATTATCTCGCTTTTAGAAAGCAGCTGAAAACGGTTTTATTCAACCAATATGATTAACCTCCTTGCATTTATAATTTCTACTCTCCTGACTCTTGGCGTATGGATGCCCACAGGCTTTGGCGCGGTACCATTATAATAACATTACAGACCACCAGAAACTCGAGAGCCCACGGATAATGAATGACTCGTACAGTAGAACATGCGTCTTGAAGCTTTGACGATATTTCATGAGTCATTCCCATAAAGCAATCTTGAATGGGACTGACTGGAGTGGGTCACAGAGGATGTGTGAGCGGTGGGTGTATGAAAGAGGGCGGTGAGAAAGACACAGGTGGTGGTGGCGCGACAGAGGGGCGGGGAGAGGAGAGAGAAGAGCGGAGAGTATGAGACAGAAGAAAGGGGAGAAGGGATGGGGAGAATGGGGAGGGTGATAGAAGACAGACGTGAAGTTAGAGAGGAGAGCAGAAATAGAAAAGGGAGTGTCGGGAAGACAGATGAATGGGGAGAAAGAGAAAAGGGGAGAACAAGATGGAGGAAGTGAAGGCTGGAAAGGTGAGAGGGTCTGAAAGGAAAGGAAGAGCTCAAAGACCAGATAAGAGACGAGAGAGGAAGGAAGAACAGGCGAGTGAGGAGAACTGACAGCAAAATGTGGGAGAGAACAGAAAGAGAAGGGAGAAAGAAATGGGTTGATGTACTGAGAGCAGAAGGGCATTACGGAGGCAAGCGTCTGTAAAAAAAAACAAGAGTTTGGTCGTGGGATCACGGTGCGTGTCTGCACTGGGAGTCAACTTGTCTTATTTCATTTTATTTATACAGGGAGGAACAATGCTCTTTTGATCACAAAAGAACGTACAATAGATAAGAAATCAGATTTGAGGGAAAGCAGTGAGCCTCTTACAATGGGTGTGTTTGAGTGACATTCTGACCAGGTTGTGGGGGGAGTAAATGGAACAGTCACCGGGGACAATACATAAGTGGACATACATAGATTAAAGACAACCAACATTGGACATGTTTAAGTGCAGGTAGGCGGTAGCGCCAGCTGTGCTCGGCATGTGAAGATGATGGGGGAAGTGCTAGACTAGAGGAAGAGGAAATTAGGGACAGAGGCAGGTTAGGGGCGAGGGTAAAATGTTAGCTAGAAGGCAGATGAGAGGTAGGTTAAGAAGGCACATACCTTAGAGAGTGCTTCATATTAGTGGCCTGTATCAAGGTGGCTCTTATTTAATGCTAAAGGGACGTGAAGCTGAGGGACCAGGCCTCACTGATCAGGGAAACCCTCTGCCATTGGTCACTCGCCTTCAAACTCCAAATGGAATAAGCCATCAGCTAATCAAAATTGAAGTGTGAGTGCATGGACTACAGTTTGTTGTTCTCCAGATTGCCCTACTTTATTTGAGCTGACAATAAAGTAGTACTTTGTCATCTTCCTTGAGTCTATCCGGATATATGGGTGTGAGAACATTATTGGTAATTTCATCTAGCATATGAGATGCTTCAAGGTGCTAGAGCACACATTTCACGCTGTTTACAATGGCACCCCCAAAGGTAAGAGCGAGTTACTTGGAACGTATATCTCATATATGGTCATCATAAGCAGTTTACACATATTCTTAATCCTCAAATATTATTTCTAATGTTGAATAAATAATGGTTTAACCTTCGTTTGTTTACAATTTGTTTGTGCTTGGGATACAGTTAGCACACGCGGGTTCCTTAGTGGGGCATTTTGGGGTTAAAACGACAGTAGAATGTTTGTCTCCTCATTTCTACTGGCTTGGCATAGGAGTAAATATTGGGCATTACTGCAAGACTGTTTGACTTGGAAGTTGTCTTAACAAGTCAGGTGGTTAGGTCTGCAAGCAGTGGGTGTGTCATTCCAGTAGGTGGTGATGGGCATTGCCAAACCACTGAGCTACCTCGGGGAATGGTAGCCACATAGTTGTCATGGATTGTGCGACCAAATATCTTAGGCATGTATCCTGAGGCAGAGTCTGCAGGCGCACCCCTGCCCTGTTCCGCATAGAGGCTCGCAGGCGCACCCCTGCCCTGTTCCGGATAGAGGCTCCAACGTCATGTCCGCATGTTAAACTCTCTGCTGCCAAATAGTTGGAAATGTACTTAAAAAAAGAAAACATTGAACGTTTGATAAATTGATGTTGTGGCTTGGTCAGTATTGTTTAAGGCGACAAAATTATGCAAAAGAAAAAGGAATGAAAGAAATGGAAATATTCTTGTCCTTTGTAATTTCTGATGTGTCGCGTCTCACTGAGTTGTGGTTTGAAAAGCCACTCAAAACCACTTGAATTGGTAATCAGTATGAAGGATACTCAGAAACGAGACTGCGCCAAATTAGTATTGAAAAACCAGTTGTTGGTTTTATTTAAACAATTGCCCTTGCTTAGGGGCAATTGTTTAAATAAAACCAACAACTGTTTTTTCAATACTAATTTGGTGCAGTCTCATTTCTGAGTATCCTTCATATTGAACGTTTGATGTGAGCTTTGGAACAGCCCCGGAGCAGGGTGTGGGGTGTCAGTCTACAGTGTTTTCTCTTCACCTGCAGTGGGAGGTGCCTGATGACAAGGCCCTTTAAACACTGCCTTGCCATCATGGGTCAGGTGCACTCTCTTATATTCTAGAAGGGATGAAAAGGGAACCCCAAGTACTCCAGGCCCAATGTGGTTGACTATGTGTAGCCAGCAACAACTTTATTAAGGAACTGTATATCTTTTGAAGGAAACATAAGAGGCTACCAGGAGGAGATGAGGTTCTCATCATGCAGCAGAACAAGCCTACACTTTGGAAAACAGCTAGACTATGCCTCACACTGTGCCCCACACTGTGCCCCACAAATATTACCCCACACTGTGCCCTACACTGCGCACCACACTGTGCCTCACACTGTGGCCCACACTGTGCCCCACGCTATGCCCTACCCCTACACTGTGTCTTACACTGTGTCCTACACTGTGCCTCACACTGTGCCCCACACTATGCCCTACCCCTACACTGTATTTTACACTATGCCCTACACTGTGAACCACACTATGTCCCACACTGTCGACCACACTATGCTCTACACTGTGTCCTACACTGTGCCCCTCACTGTGCCACACACTATGCCCTACACTGTGCCCTACAAATAATGCCCCACACTGTCCCCTACACTGTGCCCTACACTACGCCCCACACTATGCCCCACACTGTGCCCTACCAATAGTGCCCCACACTGTGCCCCACACTGTTCCCCACACTGTGCCTCACACTGTTCTCCACACTGTGCCCTACACTGTTCCCCACACTGTCCCCCACACTGTGCCCTACACTGTGCCCTACACTGTGCCCCACACTGTTCCCCACACTGTGCCTCACATTGTTATCCACCCTGTGCCCCACGCTGTGCCCACACTGTTCACCACACTGTGCCTACACTATGCCCCATGCGGTGCCCCACACTGTGCCCACACAGTTCCCCACACTGTCCTTTGAGGGACAGGAGAGGTTGCCTACTTGGTTGACACTGCAGACCTGAGGGTTCAACATCAGGATTCTGTGATAACTGGCTCAAGCCGTACCAGGGGCCGCTGAATAAAGCGTTGTTCCTGGTGGCATCAGAGGTGGAAGATGAGGACATCCGCAGCCTTTTTCATGGAGCAGCGAAGGTTGACTCGAAGGAGGGAGTGAGACTTTATCCACTCAGACATCAAGGCTGCAAGGGGGCTACTGGGCTTTGTTTCACCAGTTCTCCTCAGTCTTGACAGGTTATTGACATCTGAGAGATGTCACCAATATGCTAGACCTAGGTGTCATTGGGCCAACGCAAAGGCCTTCTTGTAGCCCATTTGTACCAGCACTGAAGCAAGGGTCAGTTAACATTCATTTTGCCATGTTCCTGTAGGTCTCGGTGCAACCATAGGAACCAATGGACACCTCATTCCCTGAGCCCACGTGATTGTGGATTAGCTGCGGGCCATTTTATACCTAATTACCTGAAACTTGACCTGTGTGTGTTGGCAGATTGACACAAAGAGTTCTTTGTTCTTTACAGTTCCAAATTAAGTTCATGCCCTTTCAGGTTAAAGAATGACCCTGAAACATTTCAAAGGCTGGTGAACCAGGTCCCCAATTAACTGGAGAACCTTTATATAGACTTCGGCAACAGCGCAGCAGAATTCAATTCCAGAAGGCGAGGCCACCTCGTAGACAAATGCTGCAGCCGATCTAACCAGCTCAGAATCAAAGCATCTTGGTTCAAGGTGAGCCAAGGCTCCCTGGTCTCTGGTTCGAGGTGAGTCAAGGCTCTCTGGTCTCTGGTTCAAGGTGAGCCAAGGCTCCCTGGTCTCTGGTTCGAGGTGAGTCAAGGCTCTCTGGTCTCTGGTTCAAGGTGAGCCAAGGCTCCCTGGTCTCTGGTTCGAGGTGAGTCAAGGCTCCCTGGTCTCTGGTTCGAGGTGAGTCAAGGCTCTCTGGTCTCTGGTTCAAGGTGAGCCAAGGATCTCTGGTCTCTGGTTCAAGGTGAGCCAAGGCTCCCTGGTCTCTGGTTCGAGGTGAGTCAAGGCTCTCTGGTCTCTGGTTCGAGGTGAGCCAAGGCTCTCTGGTCTCTGGTTCAAGGTGAGCCAAGGCTCCCTGGTCTCTCTTGACACCAAGTTGACAGGAAGAAGGTTCATCCTTCCATCCTTTCAGGCCAAGATCAGGAAATACTTTTGGGATCACACCAAGAAGCAGACAGATGTGAGCGCTTTCCTTGGCCTCTCTGATTACTCCCGGGTCGTTGTGGAATACTGTCATACCATTGGTGCTCCACTGACAGTAATGACATTCCTGATGCAGTTGTAGAACATGGTCTGGATAGAGGAAGGTCATCGTGACCTCCAGAAGTGGAAAAAGGTTTTCTGCGATACGCTGTCTTGGAAGCCCCGCACTTTACCCAGTACTTCCTCATACCAACAGATGCATTTGGTCCAGTGGAGTAACTTTTCTGAAAATATTGGGGGGTGGAGGGCATGACATCTGAAGAACAGGTGCCCCAGCCAAATGAATGGGGATAAAATGGTGTGCCATGAAAGTTGGGGGGGACAGGAACCCCGTCGCCCCCTAAAATTACACCCATGATTTGTCCTAAGTCGGCCATATTACCTCAGCTGCCCTAGAAGGGAATGGAGTGCCATCTCGCATTCATTCGCTGACATTTGAATCCTAGAGGGAACCGCTGGGCTGCTATAAAAAGCATGCTATGTCACTGTTTGAGGCATGAAGTGCTTCAGACCATACCTGTTCAAGCTTGCTTTTACCATCCAAATCATTCACAATCTACCGCAATGGCTCGCGGCTGGCATGGCCAGGGCTTCATTGACGAGAGCGCATGAATAGTCAAAGCAATGTCTGTTGGTTGCTCACTGATGCCCAAGGTGGGCGCTTTGTTCGCTGTGAAACCATAACTGCTATCTAGTGAAGATGGTCAATGGCAAACTAAGCCTGTCAGTCATTACTTAATTGCTATTAATCAGATGAGATCCACACTTCTGGAACCACAGATCTAATTTATCAGAGTGCCAATGGGGTGGTTCTAGTTATTTCCAGAAAGGAATTCTGTAACAGGTCGGAGGCGACATCCCTACGCCTGCGCGGAAAGGAGTCCTATAACTGCTTCAGATCAGAATATGTCCCTGGTGGCAGGCACAAACACTGAGGGGGAAATAAACAGTGTACAACTAAATAGTGCAAAAGCTGACTTTGTAAATATATAGTATTACAGAAAGTGACCTTTTACAATTGATCTTTTGTCCTAATTGACCTAATTATAGTGGTTCTGATTGACCTTCTGCACAAGTGACCTTCATATTATTTTAGTTATTTTATATATGTATTGGGTTGGTTTTTTATTCTAAATAATATAAGGGGATTGGGTGGGGGGCTGAAAGAGTTTTGGATTGGGTGGGGCTTGCAGGGGTTTTCCCCCGCATATCCTAATTGACCTTTTAAATTAGGTCAATTCTCCCGAGGTCAATTCTCCCGAGGTGAATTGTGAAAAGGGCAATTGGTATACATCCAAATATACAGACTGAAATATATATTTTTTAAAGGAAATACTTTACTCTTGCAGAGTAGTAAAGGGTGGGCATGCACGCACACATGCAAGCATGCACGCACATATGCACGCACACATGCAGGCATGCACGCACACATGCAGGCATGCACGCACATATGCAGGCACACATGCACACACTTAAAAACATTTGGACAGGCACACTCGTACCTATGCACTACCTCAAATACAAGTATACACAGAGGAGCATGCACCAATAAGCACATACAAGCACCCATGAACTGACACACACCATTCACTTACGTGCACTCATCCCCTGCATGGACACTCACATGTATGCAAGCACGCAGCATGGTGCTGGTTCTGTGAATAGTGGATTATTCTCTTGCGCCAATAATCACCTATTCAGTGCCATGACATCTCCTGCAGCTGCGGGGAGGGAGGGTAGTGTGCACTTGAGATGGAGGGAGTACCACCCACCAAGGGTCTGCAACCTTTGGCCTCCAGAGGTTTTCGACCGTTACTTCCATGTCTCGGGAGGACAGCTCAGGGGCAACATGCTCGGCTTAGAAGCAAGACCACACGGATTAACGCAGGTTCGATCCCCGGGTCCGCACTTAGAAACCTCTGGGTATTAAGCATGTTATAAATAACCTATCTTATCATATCATTATCCAACACATTTAACTATGATGGAAAGGGATGATTGGAGTTGTAGTCCAAAACATCTGGAGAACCAAAGGTTGCAGAGCCCTGTTATACATGGAGGCAAGCTAGAATGGCAAGGCAGGTGAATATAATAGGGGAATGGCAGGGTGGGGGCGGGAATAGGGGCAATAGGCCACCTGTATGTTGTCAACGAGGGAAATGATGCAGCTGACACCATGTGTGGCGAAAGTATATAGTGTGCCCTTACCACCCATTCCTCACACGTCAGCCATCTTGGGCACCCTTAGGCACACTACACCTAAAATGGCCACCATGTTGCTGCCAAGGCCTATACCTATCCCCGACATGGCCGCTTCACTAAATAGTCCTTCTTTGCTTTTGGCACACAGGGGGCAGCACCCGCCTCCAGCAATCATAAAATCAGTGTTCCTAAGCACTATATGCTTTTCCGCGCTGCTGATGAACTGGAGAGTTAATGGGAGAATGACATGCTGAGAGAGCTAAAGTACTTTAAACCTAAACTAGTCTTCCAAGTGGGCTACTTGCTGATTGCTTGGAAAATAGAGAGCTGGATCACTGCCAGGAGTGTTGGGCCGGTGGGCTCTTGGGCTCAGCTCCGGGGTGGCCGCTTCTGTGTCCAGCTAGTGCCCAGGAAGCTGCGGCGAGTGCATTCATGCACGCCAGTCTCTCCTCTGCTAGGTTCTGTATGTTTGCTGCACCCCCGCAGTGGTGTTGGGGTAATTTCTGTGGCCTACATATTTCCGACTGCGCCTCTGTCGATCTCCGAACGTGCTGCCCCCTGCTGCGGGCAATTGGTTTCTGGTGAATGGGGAGACCCCATCGGCTCTCATCTCGTCCGCAAAGGATGATCAGCATTGCTGATTCTATGCTGGCAGCTGCCTGACTACTACGGAAACCATGGCAACGAGAGGCGCCTGCCAGGACGTGCATGCGGCATCTTCTGCAGCCCAGGGACAGGCAGCGAGTGCAGGACTGGAAGAAGGCGGTCTGTGCTGCAGCACACAGACAAGCACCAGGAGGGAGAGAGGGATCTCTACTGCAGCACACAGACAAGCACCGGGAGGGAGAGAGGGATCTGTGCTGCAGCACACAGACAAGCACCAGGAGGGAGAGAGGGATCTCTACTGCAGCACACAGACAAGCACCAGGAGGGAGAGAGGGATCTGTGCTGCAGCACACAGACAAGCACCAGGAGGGAGAGAGGGATCTCTACTGCAGCACACAGACGGAGAGGGATCTGTGCTGCAGCACACAGACAAGCACCAGGAGGGAGAGAGGGATCTCTACTGCAGCACACAGACAAGCACCAGGAGGGTGAGAGGGATCTCTACTGCAACATACACGCACTGAGTGCCAGAGACTGCTGGGCCACACCACGAGGGAGAGAGGGATCTCTACTGCAGCATACAAGCACTGAGTGCCAGAAACTGCTGGTCCAAACAGGGAGGGAGAGAGGGATCTCTACTGCAGCAAACACGCACTGAGTGTCAGAGAGTGCTGGTCCACACCAGTGAGAGAGAGGGATCTCAACTGCAGCATACAAGCACTGAGTGCCAGAAACTGCTGGTCCACACCAGGTGGGAGAGAGGGATCTCAACTGCAGCATACAAGCACTGAGTGCCAGAAACTGCTGGTCCAAACAGGGAGGGAGAGAGGGATCTCTACTGCAGCAAACACGCACTGAGTGTCAGAGAGTGCTGGTCCACACCAGTGGGAGAGAGGGATCTCTACTGCAGCAAACACGCACTTAGTGCCAGAGACTGCTGGTCCACACAGGGAGGGAGAGAGGGATCTTTACTGCGCCAACACACACTGAGTGCCAGAGACTGCTCGTCCACACAGGGAGGGAGAGAGGGATCTCTACTGCAGCATACAAGCACTGAGTGCCAGAGACTGCTGTTCCACACCAGTGGGAGAGAGGGATCTCTACTGCAGCATACAAGCACTGAGTGCCAGAGACTGCTGTTCCACACCAGTGGGAGAGAGGGATCTCTACTGCAGCATACACGCACTGAGTGCCAGAGACTGCTGGTTCAGACCAGAGGGAGAGAGGGATCTCTACTGCAGCATACACGCACTGAGTGCCAGAGACTGCTGGTCCACACCAGGTAGGAGAGAGGGATCTCTACTGCAGCATACACTCACTGAGTACCAGAGACTGCTGCTCCACACCAGGTAGGAGAGAGGGATCTCTACTGCAGCATACACGCACTGAGTGCCAGAGACTGCTGGTTCAGACCAGAGGGAGAGAGGGATCTCTACTGCAGCAAACACGCACTGAGTGCCAGAGAATGCTGGTCCACACAGGGAGGGAGAGAGGGATCTCTACTGCAGCAAACACGCACTGAGTGTCAGAGAGTGCTGGTCCACACCAGGTGGGAGAGAGGGATCTCTACTGCAGCATACACTCACTGAGTACCAGAGACTGCTGGTCCAAACAGGGTGTGAGAGAGGGATCTCTACTGCAGCATACACTCACTGAGTACCAGAGACTGCTGGGCCACACCGGGTGTGAGAGAGGGATCTCTACTGCAGCATACACACACTGAGTGCCAGAGACTGCTGGTCCACACAGGGAGGGAGAGAGGGATCTCTACTGCAGCATAAACGCACTGAGTGCCAGAGACTGCTGGTCCACACTGGGTGGGAGAGAGGGATCTCTACTGCAGCATACACGCACTGAGTGTCAGAGACTGCTGGTCCACACCAGGAGGGAGAGAGGGATCTCTACTGCAGCATACACGCACTGAGTGCCAGAGACTGCTGGTTCAGACCAGAGGGAGAGAGGGAGCTCTACTGCAGCATACATGCACTGAGTGCCAGAGACTGCTGGTTCAGACTAGAGGGAGAGAGGAATCTCTACTGCAGCATACACACACTGAGGGCCAGAAACTGCTGGTCCACACCAGTGGGAGAGAGGGATCTCTGATGCAGCATACACTCACTGAGGGCCAGAGGGCCAGAGACTGCTGGTCCACACCAGTGGGAGAGAGGGATCTCTACTGCAGCATACATGCACTGAGTGCCAGAGACTGCTGGTTCAGACTAGAGGGAGAGAGGAATCTCTACTGCAGCATACATACACTGAGTGCCAGAGACTGCTGGTCCACACAGGGAGGGAGAGAGGGATCTCTACTGCAGCATACATGCACTGAGTGCCAGAGACAGCTGTCCGACACCAGTGGGAGAGAGGGATCTCTACTGCAGCATACACTCACTGAGTACCAGAGACTGCTGGTCCACACCAGGTGGGAGAGAGGGATCTCTACTGTAGCATACACTCACTGAGTACCAGAGACTGTTGGTCCACACCAGTGGGAGAGAGGGATCTCTACTGCAGCATACACTCACTGAGTACCAGAGACTGCTGGTCCACACCAGGTGGGAGAGAGGGATCTCTGCTGCAGCATACATGCACTGAGTACCAGAGACTGCTGGTCCACACCAGGTGGGAGAGAGGGATCTCTGCTGCAGCATACATACACTGAGTGCCAGAGACTGCTGGTCCACAAAGTGAGGGAGAGAGGGATCTCTACTGCAGCATACACGCACTGAGTGCCAGAGACAGCTGGCCCACACCAGTGGGAGAGAGGGATCTCTACTACAGCATACATACACTGAGTGCCAGAGACTGCTGGTCCACAAAGTGAGGGAGAGAGGGATCTCTACTGCAGCATACATGCACTGGTGCCAGAGACTGCTGGTCCACACCAGTGGGAGAGAGGGATCTCTACTGCAGCATACACGCACTGAGTACCAGAGACTGCTGCTCCACACCGGGTGTGAGAGAGGGATCTCTACTGCAGCATACACTCACTGAGTGCCAGAGACTGCTGGTCCACAAAGGGAGTGAGAGAGGGATCTCTACTGCAGCATACACGCACTGAGTGCCAGAGACTGCTGGTCCACACCAGTGGGAGAGAGGGAGCTCTACTGCAGCAAACACGCACTGAGTGCCAGGGACTGCTGGTCCACACAGGGAGGGTAGGAAGGACTCTGGATATTTCCCAGCGGGCCTCTCTGTACCCTGTACTCTGGTGTTCTGATCCTCTTACCTTCTTAACCCCCTTCCTTCCACCACTCTGCACCCCCATATTCATTTCAAGCAAATCATTTGTTATAAAACTTCGAATATGTTACTCCCCATTCCTAACACATTTTGTAACTATTTGTTAATCCCTAGATAGGGACAAATGTGCTTTACAATTCGCTATTTCCACCCCCTTTTCCGAATTTATTTGGGAAGCAAACCCCCACACCCTAGTTAGGGGGGGGTTATTTGCATGCACCGTGTAATATTGGGCCACTTTGAAAAACATTTCCAGGGCCACTTTTGGTTCCTAGCCCACCCCTGACAGCAACACAAAAGTGCAAGTTCAGAATACTAGTCCTAACGCAACCGAGTGTGAGGAAGGACAAAGGTCGAGTGTGAGGTAGGAGAAAGGTCGAGTGTGAGGTAGGACAAAGGTCGAGTGTGAGGTAGTACAAAGGTCGAGTGTGAGGTAGGACAAAGGTCGAGTGTGATGGAGGACAAAGGTCGAGTGTGAGGTAGGAGAAAGGTCGAGTGTGAGGTAGGAGAAAGGTCGAGTGTGAGGTAGGGGAAAGGTCGAGTGTGAGGTAGGAGAAAGGTCGAGTATGAGGTAGGACAAAGGTCTAGTGTGAGGTAGGAGAAAGGTCGAGTGTGAGGTAGGAGAAAGGTCGAGTATGAGGTAGGACAAAGGTTGAGTGTGAGGTAGGAGAAAGGTCGAGTGTGAGGTAGGAGAAAGGTCGAGTATGAGGTAGGACAAAGGTCTAGTGTGAGGTAGGAGAAAGGTCGAGTGTGAGGTAGGAGAAAGGTCGAGTGTGAGGTAGGAGAAAGGTCGAGTATGAGGTAGGACAAAGGTCGAGTGTGAGGTAGGAGAAAGGTCGAGTATGAGGTAGGACAAAGGTCTAGTGTGAGGTAGGACAAAGGTCGAGTGTGAGGTAGGAGAAAGGTCGAGTGTGAGGTAGGCCAAAGAGAGAACAATTGGTCTCTAATTCCCATTTGAAGAGACTCTTGTGCCGGGAGGGCGCTTCTTCTACTTGTATGTGTTCGGCTCCTTCTGTTGAGAAGTACTTTGCGCCGGTTCCGGATTAACTAGAAGCCTTGGTTGGCAGGTTTCTGGCCGCAGGTGACCTTCGCGAGCTGGGTGGGTTATACAGAATGACAGTATAGAAGAGCATAATGTCTATTAGGACTCCAAACTGAAATTATAATTCCCCTGGCCCAAACAGCAACAAGACCTTCCAGGCCATATTTGCAGGTATGACCAATGTTTGTGGCAGAACGCATGGCAAACTCTCATGTTTTTTAATTGTTTTTTAATAAAATCAAATAACATGTTGATTTATAGCAGCATGATAAAGTGTGATCTGTCTACCAGTATGGGGCACCACTCCAGAACCAGTGGGCTAAACGCGAGCCTCGCGACAATTATTCGTGGTCTGGCTTGGCCTATAGCCGTCTCCTCCTGATGCCTCCTCCTCTCCGACCACCATTCCCAGCTCCCTTGGTGCCCCCTCCTCTCTGACCACCATTCCCAGCTCCCTTAGTGCCTCCTCCTCTCCGACCACCATTCCCAGCTCTGTTAGTGCCTCCTCCTCTCCGACCACCATGCCAAGCTCCCTTAGTGCCTCCTCCTCTCCGACCGCCATTCCCAGCTCCCTTAGTGCCTCCTCCTCTCCGACTGCCATTCCCAGCTGCCTTAGACAGTAGAATGACTTGAATTGCCCAGACGGCGGGCGTCAGCCGCTCGGTTATGGTGTAAGAATGTTTTTTTCTGCAGACGTTTGCAAACAGGATTATTGCCCGTTCCTGCTGGGGCAAATTGGGCGGTTAAGTGCCCTGAGCCTTCCTTGTGCACCCTTCTTTCACTCTGGCCAGTAAGGAACGCTTGAAGCACATAAAAGCAAATACTGCCTGCAGAATGGGCAGTATTCCTCATTAATCTCCGGCTGGGTCGTGGCTTTAGCATTCCAGTCAATGGGGAGGCTCGGAACGGGGGCATTACCAACCCCCCTTTGCCACAGATTTCCCTCCCTCCCCACTTACCGTCTCCTTTCTGGGCCTTTTTGTTAAAGGCCGCCATGAAAAGGGAGAAGAGACTTTGTTTTGCTGTTCCATGGCAGCCATTTTTTGCTTCGGTGCAAAATGCCAGAGCATCTCACAACCGAATAAACACAGTATTATTATCCTAGTCTAACGGGCCGGGGTACTAAAAGCAATAAGCCCCTCGATAGGGGGGTGGGAGCAGTAACGTGTCTGATAATGCCCAGGGCCTGTAACTATGGGCCCCGGGGCAATACCTGATGCAGTAATGCCCCCCTGTCTCGGGGAATATTGCTTAGATAGCATTGCATAACCACATATCTGTGTATAACCTGAACTAACAACAAAGTATGAAACTATTTAATTGGGTAATAATAATACCCATTATTGCAACGGGCAGAATCTGAAATGAAGTGCTATAAAAATGTGACATAATTATTTGCAATATTATTTGTACTATTATTCTCACTTAATCTAAACCAAGAAAAAGGTGCAACATGACTGAGGTAGTATGTGCCAAACATGATAAGATAGAGTGGGTGTTATCAAGGGGATTGTGCAAGGAGAGTAACACAACATTCCATTCACTGCATCAACCCCCAACTACCTGAGTATGTTGACTCAATGAAAATACAGTTACGAAACTGAGTGATCATTTTTCTACTTCGAAGATGGATTATGACTTCACATTTTGAAAAATACCAAAATAAACACAGGGACGTGGGTCAGAGAAAGGATTAGTCGATGAGGGGTCCACTGAAGGCAGTGCGGGACTACTGTAAAAGCAAGGGGGGGATGCTACAAAACGTGCAGAATGAAAATTAAGAAATACGTAGAAACATGTTTCGAATCATTAACATAGATCTGATTATGATACAGAAGGATTTGTTTGTATTGGTGTTTTACGTAGCACTTGCATGATTCCGAGTGTCTTCTAGGTGCTTCTGAGCGCCTTGAGATACTATGTTATGTTACATGAATTTATACAGCGCATGTTCACCCGAAGGCATCTTGGAACTAAACCAGAAACAGGAATACTAAGAGGCTGAAGTCAAAATTAAAACAGCAAGGTTTTCAGTGAGTGTCGAAACTGATAGTGGTTTTCACTGCCCCTAAGAGCAGGCGACAAAGTGTTCCACAGCTTAAAAGGCATGTCTACCAACACGGGACAGCCGGAACCGTGGAACCACAACCAATCGAGCATCCTGCAATGCTCGCTGGAGTACCATGAAAAAGTAAGATTCAGAAAGCTGTGAAATTACCCTCAAACAAGCCTTGCCAAAGACAATAGTGTTGGCTTCCATAGTTGCATTATATAGGTATTTGCAAGGAAGTCGCCAACTAGTTATCTAGTGATTTGGTTTATTTTATTTATTTATTTCATTTATAACAGGGCACAAAACCCAGAGGCATAGTTACAGTTACAAGTGCAGTAGCCCAGTCCACAATGTGTAGGACAAGCAGTGAGTTTGCAGATTAGTACAGATTTAGGGACGGGGTGTATGGTACCTACTAGTGCTAACAGGGTCCCTTATAAATTCTAGATCTATGGTAGCCCATGCTACAGAAATAGCAGACATCTGAAATAACAACCATCTTGATTTACTAGCCATAACTGAGACTTGGTTACATGAGGCTGCAGGACCAACTCTCATGTAAGCACTTCCTGACAATTACCAAATTATTAGAGTGGACCGACCTAATGCCAGAGGTGGTGGCCTAGCCATTATCTTCAAAACCACCTACCCTATTAGACTTGCCACCTTAGCCCCCTTTACATCCTGTGAAACACTCACCGCCAAACTGCCCCTCTCCAACAACCGTACCCTATCCACTTGATATACAGACCCCCTGGGCCTCTAGGCACCTTTGAAGATGACCTAACTAGTCTTCTAGCCGACAACACCAAAGACCACTCTCAAACACTACTGTTGAGAGACTTCAATCTAGGCTTCAACGACACTGACAACAAACATGCCGAATCTATTGCTGCCCTACTAAATGACTACGGTCTTACCCAAAAAGTCCTCTCAACAACGCATATCAAAGGAAGGACCCTAGACTGGGTTTCTGAACTAAACTGTGACATCAACATTAACGCTATTGTCCCACAATCCTGGACAGATCATCATATAATAAACTTCTCCGCCGCTTTAGACCTCCTCAGCCCCAAGTCTAATAACGTGGCACCACCTCTCCCCACCAGAAGTAAGAAGGATATTACTGCTGAAAAACGTATCCCTCTTCTCCTCCCAGCAATCGCTGGAATGGAAAATAACAACCCTGACGCACTGGTAAATACCTTTAACAATGCTATGTCTAAGGCTCTAGACATAATTGCTCCCGTCAAAATGCGCAAAGCTAGGCAAGTAGCGCACCTGAATGCCTGGTTCACCCCCCAACTCAAATCATTAAGGTCACAAAAAAGAAAACTCCAGTCTATTTGGCGCCACTACCCCTCTGAAAATAACAAAAATAACCTAACGGAATTTGCAAGAATGTACAAAAAAGAAATAACTAAAGCTAAAAAGAACACCTTCAATGACAGGAATGAGAAAGCGAAATCCAACACAAAAGAACTATTCTCCATCCTCCGCGAACTAGAATCCCCAATTCAACCAGTAGACAATGCCCCGAAGGATAAAGCATGGTGCACTAACATTCAAAACGCACTATCAAATAAAATCTTGTCCTTACAATGCAAAATTGCAAAAAAAAGGCCTCTCTACCACTCACTGACCAACAAACTAACCAACCTTCGGTGACCAGGACAACCACACCCTTTACAAACAGAAAAAATAATACTCTCCCTCAAACCCTCCAACTGTAAAGGAGACACTTGCCCAGCACAGATAATAAAGGAGGCAGCTAGAGACCTAGCCCCTTTTATCTCCAAGCTGATAAACTCCTCATTTAAAACTAATAAAGTACCAGCTAATCTTAAAGAATCCTGGGTCCAACCATTACTAAAAAAACAAACTTTGGACCCCACTATACCTACCAATTACAGACCCATCACCACTGTGCCATTTCTACTTAAAATCTTAGACAGAACTGCTTACATACAAATTCAGAACTACCTGGAAGCTAACCACCTACTTGGCTCACGACAATCAGGCTTCCGCCCTCTCCATGGTACTGAAACAGCGCTGCTAGATCTTAAGACACAAATTGAAGAATTAAAGGATAATGGAAAAATAGCTTTGCTACTCCTATTGGACTTGTCGGCAGCATTCGACTTGGTGGACCACGTAGTGCTATGCAACCACCTCCAATCTGCCGCCAACTTCACCAAAGATGCTATAGCCTGGGTCCAATCCTTCTTAGCTAACCGGACCATGAGAGTCTTCTCTACCTCAGCCTCTGCCAATCCCATCAAAATAACCTGTGGGGTCCCACAAGGCTCTTGCGTCTCCCCCACCATGTATAATATCTTCACCAAGCCTCTGTTTGACAAGTTGGATAGACTGTGTGTCACCTACACTAATTATGCAGACGACACACAGATCCTCATACCCCTTTCGGGCACGATCATGGCGGACTCAGCCTTGGTGAACAAAATATACACCCTGATTCAGGCATGGATGGCATCCCATGGCCTCAGCCCAAACTACACATCCTTTAACATTGATAACAACCCTATCAAGGTGATGCCTGTAGTTAAAACTTTAGGATTCTACCTGGACTCCTCTCTCACTCTCAAAAAGCAAGTTAACACCCTTGCCTCATCCACGACGTACACCTGCAAACTCATCAGAGCTTCTAGACCATACCTCTCGAGAGCGAGCTGCACCATACTAGCCAATGCTCTATCATGTCAAGATTAGATTACTGTAATGCCCTGTACTCAGGAGCCAACAAATACATCACAGACACAATTCAAAGACTGCAGAATAAGGCACTAAGGGCAGCATTGTACATCCCTTACAGAGGGCATATCACCGAATTCAGGAAGGAGGTTAACTGGCTGAACATAACGGATAGAATTCTCCTCAAAACAGTATCCCTCACCTCCAAATGCCTGAATAACCTAGCACCTCCATACCTAATGGATAAAATTACTAGAAGAACAGCCACACGCCCTACAAGATCTACCAACTCATTTATGTTGGAGATTCCTAGGTTTAAACGATCGACTGCAGGAGGAACCAGTTTCCCTGTTAAAGCGGCACAATGCTGGAGCAAATTACCAGTTGATCTCAGACTAGAACAACCCTACCCAAAATTCCGACATAAGATACTCAATTGGTTACAAACTAACGACACCTAACTATGATAATGCCTCTTTTGACTGACCAAGACCATTGCTTTGTACTTAATGTATCTTGTACCTGTATTCTGTTCCTATTGCAATTACTGTTCTATGTATTGCTACCTTTGCACTGTAAAAAGTGTTTCTGTTGCGCCCGTCTACCTAAGGGCCTGGTGCGCATTACCAAACAAATAAATAAACAAACAAACAAACAAACAAACAAACACACTTTCTGAGAATGCCTCAACCCATGGTACGGAGCCTACATCGGAAAATACGGGTACGTATAGAGTCAACATAGGTGAGGAGCAAAGTCTGGGAAAACCTAACCTCATGGTGTGGGGCTACATCAAAAAATATGGGTAAGTATAGAGTCAAAATAGGTGTGGAGCACAGTCTGGGTAAGCCTCACCCCATGGTACGGGGGGGCTACATTGCATGATACAGGAAAGCCTAGAGTCAACATAGGTGTGGAGCACAGTCCAGAAAAGCCTCACCCCATGGTATGGGGGAGGCTAAATCGGAAAATACAGGTAAGTATAGAGTCAACATAGGTGTGGAGCAACAGTCCGGGAAAGCCTAAACTCATGGTGTGGGGCTACATCAGATGATATAGGTAAGCATAGAGTCAACATAGGTCTGGAGCACAGTCAAGGAAAGCCTAAACTCATGGTGTGGGGCTACATCGTAAGATATAGGTAAGCATAGAGTCAACATAGGTGTTTAGCACAGTACAGGGAAGCCTCAACTCGAGGAACAGGGGGCTACATCAGGCGTGTAGACAGGCATAGGAGACAAAAAGGGTTGGAGGTAGTTGCAAGTGTAATACATCTGCAGCAGATTGCTAATAATTCAAAATAGGTATGTTGCGAATAAGATACATTTGCAACAAGTTGCTGACTAGGTCAAAATCGGTAAGGTTGCGAGAAAACTTAATTTGCAGCAAAATGCTAACATATGATAGGTAGGTAACGAGTAAGGTACAATTCCAGCAAGATGCTGATGGGTCATAGACGGGAGGTTCTATTCTATTCTATTGTTTTTTTGTATTGCGCCAACACGCCCGTAGGCCTCAGGGCCTGTCCGGTCGCGAACATAATACAAATGTAGAAAGATGCTGTGAGGCTGCTACGGGTAGGTAATAAAAGCACATGTACGAGTCTGTAGGTGAGTTCTTGGTCAGTAAGTCCACTGGTTGTGATTAGCAAAGCAAGATTCATGTGTGAAGACAGTCAAGCCACGGGGAGGAGCGAATGGCTCGTGCCTCCATCACTGTTGTGCGTGCCAGATAAAAAAAATCAACGGCTTTAGGTTTTGAGTTAGTTCTGTAAGGGCAATCAGAGCGATGGGGTCGATGTAGCAAGACATTAGATGACCAACTGAATTGAATGTGATCAGAGAGCGCAGTAATGAGGGCAATTTGTATAGGATGAGCGTCTGCTTTTAGTGGTGGCTGCCGGTAACGTAGGGGCTGCGGACGGGCACCTTTCATTGCAAGCGGGATGAGAGGGCGGAAGGGAGGGAGGGGGGTGGTAGCATAGAGGATGTGGTAGAGGGATGAGTTTTAGGGTGAATAGAGGTCCCATAAAGTGAGAGGGGCTTGGCTGAAAGGGTCAAGGAGTAGAGGTAGCATAGTAAGGTGGGTACAAAAGTAATAGGCCCATTACCTTATTTGCTAAGGTATTGCATGGGAAGGTCAAACGGTCACAGACAGCATTTTCCGGGACGTGATTTCCTGTTCAAGGAAGAGACGGCGGGACTCAATGAATTAATGAAACATCTTGTCCTCCGAAGCGCCGTACGTGCCCGGACAGGCCCAGACAGGGGCTTCAGTCCTTAAAATAAGGTCCTTGAATGGGGGCCGGCTCCCATGATCCCCTGCATTTGAGATTGGGAGCATATATATATATATATATTTTATAAAGCCCCACCAATTCACTGTACACCACTTCACACTGCTAGAGACCATCTGGCTATCCCCTTGACTGGTATCTTCTCAAGGGAAACAAGTTCAGTCTGTCGATACTTGTGTGAGTCACCACAGGGTTGATGATTTTGATTTGATTTTGTGCATTATAAAGCGCGTACCCCATGGGTACCCGTCAGAAACCTTCATCTGGGCGCAGATGATCATTGAACACAAATCATACAGAATTGAAGATCTTCCTAGAGGGTTGGGTGTGGTTTAAGTCTCAGAGCAGATTGTCGGGCGGTGCTATTTTAAAAGGTGGCAGAAGCCAACTTGCCAGCAATGGTCTCCTTGTAGTCAGAGTTTCCCCGGCAGAGTCTGGCTGCTTGGTTGCCTATTCTCTGGAGGGTTAGCATTTTCTTCTGCAGGGCACCGGAGTACAAGCTGGTGCAGTATTCCACGCGGGGAGTGTCAGGTCCCCCAGTGAGTTAAATGTGATGATTGGCTCGGCGGCGAGAGTCGAGGCTGCAAGTTGCTGCTCGTTATGATGACTGCAATCTGGTGTGAGAAGGATAGATGAGTTTCCAACAAAGCTGCCAGGTTGCTCAATTTCTGCACCGGTTCAGGAGTCGGCCCCACTTCACGTTGCTATGAAAATGACAATGTGCCTTCATTCGAATTTCTTGTGATTAGCAGATTCGTTTTAGAGCCATTTCAGGATGGGAAGCTCACTTACGTCTGGTGGAAGATGTGTCTTAAACGATTCAAGATCTCACCCTGGTGATACAACTTCTTCTCCATCCTAAGGTGAATTTGTGCGTCTTCTACATATATTCAGTGATGGAAATGGAAAAGATTTACTGGGTGAACCCTCTAGAGCTTGGAGGGGCCACGGGAAGGAAGGGGGCAGCGCAGAGGGGCATGGTCCCAGGCTAGGCCACATTCTAACATGTGGGATGTCGCCAATTGACAGAGGGCTTGGAGTCAGGTCCATTTTGAACGAAAATTCGGGTTGGCTGTATTTCAACAGTCAGATATATAATCTAACCACCACAAGCAAGAAAACCGCAAATGAACGTGGGAATAGTGAAAATCACAAGATATAGAAATCATCTCGATAGGAGAGGGTAAATGTAATGTGCCCAAAAAAGGACAAGCGCCAATAAGAATACTATACGCCCTGAGGAAGACTACTTGAAAGGTCGAAACACGTGTCGGCTGTTTGACATTTGTGGTAATAGAAATTGTTGTAATAAGGAGTAACATCTCTTCAAATGACTTACGTTCAGTAAAATATTTGATAGCGGCGCAGGTGGCACAGGTGACCAGTTGCTAGATTAGTATCCTAGGTCATGTAATACAGTATCTTTTCAAAGAACCAAATCCTGGCAATTTGCATAAAAGCAAAGAGCATTATGGGAACATAAGAATATCCACAGTTTTTAATTTGAAACATGTCTTATAGTGATTCAATAAAAAAAAAACTTTTGAGCGAATAATGGAAGTTGGGCTCTGCAGTTTTAATTGATGACACTTATCACTACTCACCCTAAGAAAAAAATGCCTGTACATTGCAGAACATATATATTAGTTTGAACAGTTTGGCTGTTTCTATATTCAGTTTCCACAGTTGTGTTTATTTGTTTGTGGATGTGAAAAACTCAGCTTCAAGACAGATCTTGCTGGGAGGATCCTTTTCTGAAGCGGATTTATCACACACAATCTGCATTTGCACTGCCGAGGCTTCTGACAACAGCCTGCATGTGTGTTGTCTTAGTTAGTTGCGTATTTGAAGTGCAGGTTGCACGTCCGTGTGATAACGCAGTTTCAGAGCAGTTCTGTGAGTGTCGTGGGCAGGCCAGAGGTGTTCTTGCAAGACTTGTCTTGCTCGAGCGCTGCTCTGTCTCGTTTCCGGCCCATTTCCTGTGCTGCATATATTATATTTGGAACCATAGGCAGTAGTGAGAGCTTAGGTGCACCAATGGTCGTAAGTATATGCTGAAAAGAAGTCCAGGGAACACGGCGGGATTTGGCTTTGGTCAGTGAGAAAGGAATTACCATTTTGACCTATGTATGATATCCTGTCCCTTTTTTCCAGCTGGTCAAAGAAGACTGCACGGTCTACGGTATCTTATGCAGATGATAGAGCTGGCTGTATCAAGATTTGGGGATGTCCTGAAACCCTGGAGGTCGAGAGGTCCTCTTTGATGTTGTCGAAGGCAGTTTAGGATACCCCTTAGTGCTCAGGATCCTTACCGGAGGTCACAGAGAAAGAGGTTTGGCTCCACACAACTTTAAGCGATCTCTAAGTCCAGGTTGGATCAAGGATGATGATTTACTATGATGTTGGACTCCATAGACACGGTTTTCCTCAGCATCTTAAACCGTACGCAATAGATGTAGCCTGAGATTCCAAAATGGCTCCCCCAGAGTTTCAAAGGGTGTCAAATGCTGAAAGATAGTTTAGGGAGTTAAGTGCTCACCCCAAACATCAGTGTTGATGCTCCAATCGGATGTTCAAATTCTGGCAGGGACGCCCTTATCCTTCTGAGAAGTGCCTTTGAGTTAGGCAATAATAGCGCCTTGTATCCCAGTGCTTAGAGGTCTGATGAATCAAGCGCTACTTAAAATCATGTTATTATTTGAGATATGTGGGGCGTGGGTGGGACGATGGTTGCGGCAGGTGTTTTCTCAGAGTTCTGCCAATTTAGGGTGCAGATTATCTCTGTCATGGATTTTGTGCATCGTGGTGGCCTAGGCGACATCCTTGTATATTACTCTAGTTGTGGCTGCATCAATGACCTTGCATTGTGGTATCCCATTCTAAGACCTTTGCAATTGAGTCCATCGAGTGCAATGTCTGTTTCCATAGTTATTGCATCCTGTTTGAACTTTGAAACTGTACACTGTGTGTATTATAACGCCTGCACTGTCATCTGAGTAACTGGTCATGTAAACAGCGCCTTGATGCCTCAGGGCTTAGCGCGCTATACAAATGTCAAAATAAATAAAACATTTATAATGTTAGGAATTGTGCAGCGCTGCATCTAAGTGCTCTGTCGCTCTTATCACTCACATTTGGTACCTACTTCATTGACATGGGTGAAGGTGTGAGTCGGCCTAGCTATTGTTATGGTATTTATTGAGCGTGGACCTAGCTTCGAGAAGCACCAGAGTGCTTTATAGAGGTGTACCTCAGTACAGATGCCTAACGGAGTGCTTTTAAGAGATAACAATAGAACAGATATACAGCAGTGGTAGGTTACAGAAGGGTACAGAGGAGGGGTACAGCCGTACCGGGTGGCGGGGAGGATAGGGGTGGGCGGCGTCAAGCGCGACAGGTGGTGCGAAGGTGACGTGATGGTGTAGGTGTAGAGGAGGAGAGACTCCTTGCAGAGGTGGGTCTTGAGTTCTCTTCTGAAATGTAGGAGTGTGGGGCTGAGTCTTATGCTGTCAGGGAGGAGGTTCCATAGTCTTTGGGCATTGGCAGAGAAGGCCTGTTTTCTGGCTCATTCCTTTTTGCAGCAGAGGATTTCAATTCTGCATGTGTCCTGGCTACTGGTAGTGTGCTGTCCGACGGAGATGTTGAGTCTCTCCGCGAGGTAGCTGGATGACTTGTGGGCGACTGCCTTATAGATGATGCAGCAAGCCTTGAAGGTGATTTGTGTGTGCAGTGTGAGCCAGTGAAGGTCGATGAGGGCCAGGGGATGTGGTCGTATCTGCGTAGACCCTAAATGAGGTGTGCAGCTGCATGTAGGACACTTCTCGGTGGCATAAGGGAGAGCAACACGAGGAGTGCATTTCCCCATCCAGGTGGGATAGGACCAGTTCTTGAACAGTGGATCTAAAGCTGCCCTGAGGGAGGAAGGGCTTGACTTTCCACAGGAGGGAGAGCTGATACCAAGCTGTCTGAGTTTTCTTAGCTATTTGTGCCGTTCAGGAGATGTGTTTGTCGATATAGAACCCAATGGATTTGGCGCAGGAGGTGAGCTCAGGTGTGAAGCCATCAGAGTTCATGGTTGATATCCAGGTCTGTACTTCTGGGTGTTTGATGTTGTTGGTGAGGAGTAGGAATTCGGTCTTGGAGTGGATGAGCTTCAAGTATGCACTGGACATCCAAGACTGGATCAGCGAGATGCAGCTTTTGGCCAGGTTTACACTGCATCATCCTGTTCTGAAGGTGGCCACGTTGCACCTGAACTATCCAACCAACTAACATTCTAGCTTTTGTTGTATGTCCCCCCGCCCCATTTTGCTTTATAGCTGTTTTGGGGCTGCACTGGCCCTACCCGTTGAGGGTTCTAGAGCTATTGGAATAAACGTTTCTGAACATTTCCCCGGGATCAGCATTGGACGCAGGGTGCTCTCGGCGGACAGGAAGGATTCAGCGGACGCAACCTGTGATCTTGTCTTCTGGATGCCACACAGCATTGGATCTGCTGGATTTGGTAACCCCAATCTGCTGGGAGCGGTAATGTCACATAACGTCAGCATTATACAGGAGTTGGATCATTGGGTCGGTGGTTTTCAGGCTACATGAGATTATGAGGTCACGGGTGGCTATATGAGTGGGTGCGGCGATTAACTGGGTGCACCCTAAGAACCACACTTCCTGCTGTATATTTGTTGAGTAGATCCTAACCCAGAGGTAAAACACCGCCATTGGAGGGATTTAAGGGTGAAAATGGCAACATTGATCTCTTTCTCATGTACGCTAATAGTACTAATGTCACTCACTCTGGTTCTCAAATCATATTACCGTGTGATCTGAGTAAGCATGCATGGCTATCAGATAGCATGTAGAATCTGGAGCACATGTAGCAATCCCCTTCCCAGAGATTGCCATAAAAGGTCCATTTGATTGCCATTAAATTCCCACCTGCACACACCAGTGTGTGGATATTGAGAAGCTGAGGGGGGACATGGCTGCAGCGCCCCTCTATTCCTTATACTTTAATGCCACACCCAGCTCCCCACAGCCTTTCTGGAATTCCGCATCATTTTGCAATGCACTACTTTGTGTGTGGAAGGATACCTACAGCTAAGAATGTGCAGAGGCGTACTACCATGTACATGACAACAGCTGGCAATGTGCGCGTGCGCCTGAAGACCGGCAACTGTCCATTGTGGGGTGTGTGTGCAAGAGGATCTGAGCATGGGGGAGTTGGGTCTACCTGCAGACCTCTCTGATTTCTGTAAGGGTTTGTTAGCTTGTGTTCAAGTGGTATTGCTCACCAAAGCGGCAGAGCACAAGCCGCCCCTTCCTTGGGATGTAGGGGGCCAGTTGGGATCCGCCTAAGGTTTAATACATGCCAATGTACGGCAGGTCATGGAAACATTGGTGTTTTTTAGATGTTCATCATACAATGTACTCAACCTATACCCTTCCTGTAACTAAGTGTCCCTCAAGTAACAGCGCCACGATGCCCAAGCGCTGTTTGTGCGCTATGCAAATGTAAAAATAAATAAATAAATACAATTTATTTATTTTTTTATTTATTTGCATTTGTTAAGCACACTTGCAGCCCAAAGGCATCGAGGCGCTGTTACAGAGGATACGCAGACTTAAGATTACAGAGAGGTGCCAGGAGGGCTCTTAGTTACAGATTGGCAGTACAGATTGGCAGGCATATATGCAGTGGATGATGATACAGATTCAAGTTAGACAAAGAGTCTTGTTTTGATAGCCTTACGAAAGGCTAGGTGGGACTCAATGAGTCTTAGGTGAGGTGGCAGAGCGTTCCAGTGCGTGGCTGCTTGGGTGGGGAAGCTGGAGCCACCAGCGCGCACTTTACGTGTAGTAGGCGTGACAACTGAGTTGGCATAAAGGGATCTGAGAGGTCTTGTGGCCGTGTGCCTGGTAATTCTGTTAGTCAGGTAGGGAGGGGCAAGTTCGTGAATGCATTTGTGGGTGAGAGCAAGAGTTTTAAAGACAATTCTCTCTTTGACAGGGAGCCAGTGTACTTGCCTTCTGACTTCGGAGATATGGTTTCTTCTTGCGGTGCCGGTGGCTGCCCTCAGTGCATTGTTTTGGGCTAGCTGCAGTTTGGCCAGGTTTTTGTTGGATGTCCCCACGAGAAGGGCATTACAGTAGTCTAATCTTGATCTGATAATTGCCCTGGCAATTGTGAGGCAACTTTGAAGGGCCAAGAAGGGCCTGGCAGCGTTGAGGACTTTGGAGTAGTAGGCTGAGGATGCAGCGATAGCATTGACCTGTATATCCATCGACAGGTCGGAGTCAAGGTAGACTCCGAGTGTCTTAACATGTTCGAGACCTTGATTGAAATGTTATCAATGGTGAAGGAGGCGTACTGATCTCTCAGGTTACCCAGAGTGAAGGGTGACCAAATGAGGAGGAGTTCGGTCTTTTCGCTATTGAGGCAAAGCCAATTGTCCGCCATCCAGGATTGGTCATGACTTGAGCCTGTGCAATTGGTCAGATAGCCTCAGAGTCTACCCCCAAGCCTGCTGAGGTGCAACCAGCTTCTCCTACCATGACAGCAAGTGGGATAAGCAAACCACTGGGTCCAGAGGGCTGGCGCCATAAAAAGCCTGAATGGAAGGACGCAATGGTAACTGTCAATTGTGTAACAGGGGTCTGCAATACGGTCCAACCAGATGTTATGGACTAGCACTCCCGTGATATGATCCCATGATAAGATGTGCCGTGGCTTGTGGCAGCCCATTGCAAAATGGTGCTTGTGGGCCGCCTTGCCTACAGCTGGGAAAACCAGTCTTTGGCACCTGCGGGACGCATTGATTATAATGAGCGATAAAGTATGGAGGGAAGGGGGGAAGAGCTGCAGATTATCATGGGACGGGTTTACCGGCCTCTGCACAGTACAAAAAAAGCATCCAGCCCGTAGCTGAAACACAGACGGTAAATTGATAAGCTATTAAGCACTTTGTCAATAAGATGCTAATGTAGTTAAAACCGCAGTAAAAAGGCAACGAGTTGATGAGAATGCTACTGGGTGCTGCAAGGCCTGAGAGAGGTGACGGACTGAGGTAGGGTGACTAGAGTTTCAAAACAAAAAACCGGGACAGGCCACCAACATAAAAAAAGGACAACAATTGGGGACAGGGCTTGCATAAGTGCACGCTTACATGGCAGCACACTCAAATTGGGTTATTTTCTACTTGTCAATATTTGCAGATTGAAGTAAAGTAAACCTTCCTATAATAGTAATTTCTTGCATATATTATATTTAGAACCCCCACCCCCATTCTGGCATATCATAGGGGCTGAAATCCTGAATGTACCAGAGCCAAACTCCTGGCTGCTTCTGTGAACGGTAGTGGTGGGATTACCTGGAAATGTCGGGGACCCGGGATCGGTCTTTGATGAGGCAAAGCGGCAGCATCGAGAGCCAGAGTGACAGTCTGAGCTGAGATGGAGTACTCACGCCACGTCAAACACCGGAAAAATCATTGATAAAGGAGCTGGCGTTTTCAGCTGTGGCTGCAGAGCCAGTGCAGGGAGTCAGTGCTGAGTGGACTCGAGCTGGATGGTGATGCGGTGGGTCCAGGAATCCTCGGTTGTGCAAGAAGAAGCGAGGAGTGCAAAACCCCAAAGTCCTGCTGAAGTTTAAAATGTGAACACATGGAATTGAAATGAACCTGAGCAATCTCTCATGCCCGAGAAGCATGGAGGGCATCCGGAGTGGACTGGGAACTAAAAGAGGCCCTAGAAATAATTACTGGGGACCAAAAGAGGCTCTGGAAATAATTTTCAAAGTGGCCCCATATGAGACATTTTCAACAAGCCCAATGCTTTTCCTATGAGAAAACTTGGCAATACCACACAAAAGAGGACCAGGGTGCAGAGGCCCACCAGGAAATCTCCAGAGTTCCCCATGGGCCAGTCCACCCCTGGAGGGCATTGATGAAGAAATTGTGAGCATGCGCAGAGCCCTGGGGTGGACTGGGAGCCAAAGGAGGCCCTGTAAAAAATGTCCAAAGTGGTCACATATTACACATTTTCAGCAAGTCCAATCCTTCTCCTATGGGAAATTTTGAAATACAACACAAAAGAGGCCCAGGGTGCAGAGGCCTACCGGGAAATCTCTAGAGTTCCCTATAGGCCAGTCCTCCACTGCCCAGGGTGCAGAGGCCTATCGGGAAATCTCCAGAGTTCCCTATAGGCCAGTCCTCCCCTGCCCAGGGTGCAGAGGTCCCCCGGGAAATCTCCAGAGTTCCCTATCGGCCAGTGCACCCCTGCCCAGGGTGCAGAGAGGCCCACCGGGAAATCTCCAGAGTTCCCTATAGGCAGTCCTCCACTGCGCAGGGTGCAGAGGTCCACCGGGAAATCTCCAGAGTTCCCTATAGGCCAGTCCTCCACTGCCCAGGGTGCAGAGGTCCACTGGGAAATCTCCAGAGTTGCCTATAGGCCAGTCCTCCACTGCCCAGGGTGCAGAGGTCCACCGGGAAATCTCCAGAGTTCCCTATAGGCCAGTCCTCCACTGCCCAGGGTGCAGAGGTCCACCAGGAAATCTCCAGAGTTCCCTATAGGCCAGTCCTCCACTGCCCAGGGTGCAGAGGTCCACCGAGAAATCTCCAGAGTTCCCTTTAGGCCAGTCCTCCCCTGCCCAGGGTGCAGAGGTCCACCGGGAAATCTCCAGAGTTCGCTATAGGCCAGTCCACCCCTGCCTCTATGTCAGCTCTGCACATGGTCACAAAGTGATCCATGAACCCATCAACCCAAAAAAAACGGGACAGTGTTTTCCGACATTCAAAAACCGGGACATGGTTTGTAAACTTAATAAACTCTCGGGATCCCGGGGCGGCGGGTGAAATACTGGGACAGTCCCGGGAAAACCGGGAAGTCTGGTCACCCTAGACTGAGGGCACCAGCAAAGGTAGCCTGTAACATGCACGCTGAAAAGCGTACATGTGTAATCTACTGAATTAAGCACGTGTTTTGCTCTGTGATAAGACTGGCAGCTGGGCGGTCCCCGGAGGCTTGCGACCCTAAGGCCCTGGCATCATCCGTGTTGCTTAACATTCTCTATGCTGGATTGGGCTGATGCGAGGTGGAGGCCAAAACATGTAGCCAGAGAAAGGTTGCTAACGCCTGGGAGCCGACGACACGCTCGGACTGGCCTATAGGGCAACAGGGCAATGCCGAACCTAAAACACAAAATGCTAGTCTGGGCCACTTTTTTCTGCTTAAAGTGGGCCACTTTTTTTGCCCATGTGGGCCACTTTGATAAGTGACTTCACCATGCGGCTAGTAGTTTTGACCAGTGTTATTGACTACATATTCTTTCAAATGCACAATTGCGTCACGCTATCAAAAAACTCCCTCTTGGATACTACTCAGTCTGTCACAAAAGGAATTGTCATTTGAAACTGTGGGTCACTTTTTCATTGGTGCCCGAGAGAATTATATGTTTCAGTCTGACCCTGGCAGATAGGTTACACGGCACAGCTCTCCGGAAATCACTAGAAGTGTTCAGGATTCAGGCCTTCTGAGTAGGGGTACACTACAGCAGTGGGTAAGACAGTCCGGTGGCAGGCATCTGGCTATGGGACCTGCGCTTTTTGGTTATTAATAATGATATCGCCCTTGAAAGGTCAATAGCCCGACCCGTGATCAGTTGCCAGCCCACAGAGCCGCACAGCAGGCCCTCAACCAACAGAGCTACCTGGGCAGCCTATTGCTTGCTCCCTGTCAATAGCTCGTCTTGGAATGGTGGGCTGAGATGTGCTCAACGCAGCAGGCCCTCGACCCCCCCCCCCCCCCCCGAGCTACCTTGGCAGCCTATTGCTTGCTTGCGTCAGTTACTCGTCTTGGAACGGTGGGCTGAGATGTGCTCAGCACAGCAGGCCCTCGACCCACAGAGCTACCTGGGCAGCCTATTGCTGCTCGCGTCAGTAGCTCGTCTTGGAATTGTGGGCTGAGATGTGCTCAGCACAGCAGGACCTCGACCCACAGAGCTACCAGGGCAGACTATTGCTGCTCGCGTCAGTAGCTCGTCTTGGAACGGTGGGCTGAGATGTGCTCAGCACAGCAGGCCCTCGACCCACTGAGCTACCTGGGCAGCATATTGCTTGCTCGCGTCACTTGCTCGTCTTGGAACGGTGGGCTGAGATGTGCTCAGCACAGCAGGCCCTCGACCCACTGAGCTACCTGGGCAGCATATTGCTTGCTCGCGTCACTTGCTCGTCTTGGAATGGTGGGCTGAGATATGCTCAGCACAGCAGGCCCTCGGAGCTAAATGGGCAGCCTATTGCTGCTCGTGTCACTTGCTCGTCTTGGAATGGTGGGTTGTGTCACTTGCTCGTCTTGGAATGGTGGGCTGAGATGTGCTCGGCACAGCAGGCCCTCGACCCACCGAGCTACCTGGGAAGCCTATTGCTGCTTGCGTCACTTGTTCGTCTTGGAATGGTGGGCTGAGATGTGCTCGGCACAGCAGTCCCTCGACCCACAGAGCTACCTGGGCAGCCTATTGCTGCTCGCGTCACTTGCTCGTCTTGGAGCGGTGGGCTGGGATGTGCTCAGCACAGCAGGCCCTCGACCCACCGAGCTACCTGGGCAGCCTATTGCTGCTCGCGTCAGTAGCTCGTCTTGGAGCGGTGGGCTGGGATGTGCTCAGCGCAGCAGGCCCTCGACCCACAGAGCTACCGGGGCAGCCTATTGCTGCTCGCGTCACTTGCTCGTCTTGGAGCGGTGGGCTGGGATGTGCTCAGCGCAGCAGGCCCCGACCCACCGAGCTACCGGGGCAGCCTATTGCTGCTCGCGTCACTTGCTCGTCTTGGAGCGGTGGGCTGGGATGTGCTCAGCGCAGCAGGCCCTCGACCCACAGAGCTACCGGGGCAGCCTATTGCTGCTCGCGTCACTTGCTCGTCTTGGAGCGGTGGGCTGGGATGTGCTCAGCGCAGCAGGCCCTCGACCCACAGAGCTACCGGGGCAGCCTATTGCTGCTCGCGCCACTTGCTCGTCTTGGAGCGGTGGGCTGGGATGTGCTCAGCGCAGCAGGCCCTCGACCCACCGAGCTACCTGGGCAGCCTATTGCTGCTCGCGTCAGTTGCTCGTCTTGGAGCGGTGGGCTGGGATGTGCTCAGCGCAGCAGGCCCTCGACCCACCGAGCTACCTGGGCAGCCTATTGCTGCTCGCGTCAGTTGCTCGTCTTGGAGCGGTGGGCTGGGATGTGCTCAGCGCAGCAGGCCCTCGACCCACCGAGCTACCTGTTAGGTCCGGACTGGGCCTTTGAAAGGAGGACAGACACACCGATGGAGAATACACGTCTTTCTTTATTCTCGTACATGTACTAACTGAACCCCAAGCTCCTCCCCTCCTTCTGACGTACTTCCCACGTGATATCTCTCACGTGGTAGGGTTGCAATCTCTTAAGGAGACACGAGCCCTGCGGTAGCATAGGCCCGTAACATCACCCCCGGACGAAATGTCCTTGCATCAAGTTCAACACTCTTCGACCAGGCGAGCTGGTCTCTTTATAGCGCGTTGAGGTCGGGTGCTGGTACCTTCTTGAGGATCTTCTTCAGGTCTCTCAGTCCTCTTGATTCCAGGCCGAGGAGAGAACCTTGGAGGCGTCCACAGTGTGTCTCGCCCATCCACTCTCATCGCTTCAGGGTCTGGGGCTTGGAGTCCCTCGGAGTCTGTGGTTGTCGCCAACTTGAACTTTGAGCAGTTCCTTGTGATTTCTCTTTCTTCGTTTTCGGCGGTCACCATTGTTCCTCTCACGGCCGTGACCTGCAGTGTCTGCGGGGAGAATCTAGGGTCGCTCTTCTTTACCGTTGGCTGTTGGACGAAAACCTCGTCTCCTACTTGAAAGTCTTTCGGACGTGCTCGCCGCTTTTCATCGGTTTGGGTGCGGGCCCTTTCTTTACTCTGCGCGTCTCTCTCTAGGAGTTGCGTGTCTATGTCCGGTCTGTTCAACGGGTGTTGTATGATCCTTGTGCGAACTTGGTACTTTACCATCAGTTCAGCCGGGGTCTTGTTTGTCGCTTCATGCGGCGTGTTCCTGTAGTCCCGAAGCATTCTGCACAGAGCTTGGTGGAGATCTACATTTTCTAGCTTGGCTCTTTGCAGGGGAGTTGCTAGGTCTGGAAAAGACCCGGGGCTAAGCTGATGTCGGAACTGTTGGGACTGGGGGCTAGCTAGTCTTTTGGCTGTAGCTCCTGAGATTCTATCCGGGGCTACAACCAAAAGATCAGGGGCTACAGCCCCCTTAGCCCCCCCATAGCAACGCCCCTGGCTCTTTGTACTGTTTTCTTGATAGATGACATGAACCGCTCCGCCATGCCATTCGCCTGGGGCCATAGTGGCGTTATTTTCTGATGTTTAAACCCCAGGTGTTTTGCCAACTTTGAGAAATCATGTCCGCAGAAAGGGGGTCAGTTGTCAGATTTGATCACGTCTGGTATGCCCCATTCACTCACTACTTCATCAAAGATTGCCGCTACTTGTGCAAAGGCTGTGGATGATGACCTTTTGACAATGGGGAACCGTGAGTGTTCGTCAATGAACAGGAGTAGGTATTCTCCGGACTTTAGGGGCCCGTAGAAGTCTACCGCCACCCTTTACCACGGGCGTTCCGGAATCTGTGTCACTTGCAGAGGTGCGGGTGCCTCTTCTCTGGCCGTGCATTGGCACGCAATGCAGTTTCTTACCCATTGGTCAACTAAAGCATGGAGGAAAGGAAACCATACGTGGCGTCGTAGTTGACGCTTGGTGTTGTCTGTGCCTCTGTGCCCTTCGTGTGCTGTCTTGATTATTTCAGACCTCAGGGCTGTTGGGATTACTATTCTGCACCCTCTGAGAAGTATGGTGCTGTCTTGTACAGCCAGCTCTGAGTGAACTCTTGCAATCCTTTCTACTTCGTCTCGGTTTGCACCTGGGTGTGTTGACAGTACTCTCTTGTAGTCTTTCCACTTGTTGTGTTCTGTGAGTTCGATCGCCAAAGCCATGGATGGGTCCGCTGCTGTAGCGAGTGCCACTGTTTCCAGTGACATTGCCGGAGGTAGTGCGTTGGTGGTGACATAGCTTATGTATTCTATGTCGCCTTGTCTTGGCGTTGACGTTCCGGAGGGGTGTCTCGACAGATAGTCGGCTGGATTGTGTTCGCCTCCCGGTCGGTGAATGATGTGAAAGTCATATTCTTGGAGCCGGATGCCCCATCGTTCGATTCTGGGGGGCATTTTTGTCCGTGGGTTCCCAAACAGCGACAGGAGGGCCTGGTGATCCGTTACATGGGTGAATCTTTTCCCAATGATAAAGTTGTGAAAATGTTCACATGCCCAGACTGCTGCTAGACTCTCTTTTTCCGCTTGGGAGTATGCGGCCTCGGGGGGCGCGAGTGCTCTGCTGGCATATGCCACTACATGCCTCGGGTGAGCGTCAGTGCCGTTGGTCTGGGCGAGTATAGCACCTAGTCCCACCGGACTCGCATCGACCACTATTTCAGTGTGCCACTCCGGGTCGAAGTAGGCCAGTTTCCGCGCTTCTGCTAAGGACTGTTTAATGGAGTCAAACGCCTCCTGGCATTCGGCAGTCCAGGCGAAGAGCATGTCCTTCTGGAGCAACTTTCGAAGAGGTTCCGTGATGGTGGCATAGTGGGGTATGTATCGGGCGCAATACCCAGCCATGCCCAGGAAGGAACGGACGTCGGCTATCTGTCTTGGGGCTTGCAGATTGAAGATAGTGGCCACTTTGTCGGGGTCCGGTGTCATCCCGTCGGCTGAGAAGATGTGACCGAAAAATTTTAACTTGCTTTTGCTGAATCTGCATTTATCCACGTTTAACGTGAGGCCTGCGTCTTGAATGGCTTTGCACGTGGCGCGAAGGGCTGTGTCATGTTCTTCACGGGTGCGCCCGAATACCAGTATGTCGTCGCTGTAGTTCAGCGTGCCTTTGATCGGACGTATGAGTTGCCTAATGGCTTCATGAAAAATTTCTGCAGCTGACGAGATGCCAAAGTTTAGGCGTTTGTACCGATACAACCCGTTGTGTGTGGCAAACGTGGTGATCCCTCTGGATTCCGGGTGGAGTACCATCTGGTGGTAACCCTGGTTCAAGTCCAGTTTAGAGAAGAGGGTGGATTTATTCAATTGAACTATCATATCTTCAATTCGTGGCCCAGGATGCCTTTCACGTTGGATTGCTGTATTGGCTATGCGCATGTCGACGCAGAGTCTGAGACGTCCACCCTCCTTTGGTACTATTACCAACGGGGATACCCATGGGGTCGGACCCGTGGCTGGTTCAATTATCCCGTCAGTTAGGAGTTGATTGAGTTCTGCCGACACTGCGGCCTGAAGATGGAACCCAACTCTTCTCGGGTGTTGTGGTACAGGTCGGACGGTGGGATCTATGTGGAGTTTCACAGGTGGTCCTTTCAGTTGACCCAGGCCTTTGCAGATAAGAGGGAACTCTTTTAGGATGTCATCGCGCGACATCGTTCCAGTTTGGGTGAGCGCTGATGCGAGGAAGAACACTTTCTCCCGCGCCTCCAGTGTTGGGTCCGTCGACCAAATTCTGTCCCCTTCATCGACGTGTATGTCTATGAGTCCCAGGCACGACGCAGTTCTGTAACTGAGCAGGCATCTGCCTTTGGTAGGGCTGCGAATGACGTGGATGTCCGTCGTGGTGGGGTGGTTATCATGGATGAGTCGGCGGCTGAAGAATCCAATCGATTGCAGAGGAGTTGTGGCCCCCCATTGGTAGATCTTGGAGTTTGAGGGTGTCAGGGGCAGCCGGTTAGGGATCTGTTTGAATTCGTTCTCACCCATTATGTTGACGGTGGCTCCCGAGTCTACAAGGAAACAGAATTGTTGTCCTGCTATGTCAACGGGAATCTTGGGTGCCTCACGGGCCTCGCCTTCATCCATGATGAGATTCACATATTCGTCGTGTGGATACTGATTGTATTGGTCGAATTCCTGTTGGCCCACTTGTGATCCTCCCTCATATGATGAGAATTGTTCCGGGGGCCCATCATATTCGTCTCTGATGTGGGACACTTGCTCTTCACCCTCAGGCTCTTGACTGTCATCCATGGGGTACACTTCTTCGACTACTCTGACGTACCTCCGTGGATTTTGGGCGAATGGACGTGGTTGGTAGGCCTGGGTTAGGGGGTTTCTGACCGGCGTTCTGAATTGAGGGGCGATTGGGAACTTTTGTGTCGGGAACGGTCTGCCTTCCCTGCAGACTGATTGGAAGTGTCCCTCTCTGCCGCAGTTGCCGTATCTCTGTGAAATGGCGGGGCAGGTTCCCGCGTGAGGGAAAGACATTCCACAGCGGTAGCATTGGCGTTGGGTCCTCGGTGTCGTGGAATAGTTGGGGTTGACTCCCTTATCCCCTTGTCTTGCGTTGCTAGCCTGTAGCGCTGCGACGGTTTTGGCTTTCTCTTGTCTCGTCGAGGCTGTGTTCGAGATTTGGGACACTTGCTTTTCAACCCTCTCTAGAATTCTGGCCATCTGGATCACTTCCTCTATGGTGATAGGTTTTTTGAGGAGTTGTTTCTTAAGGGTTTGAGACAAACAGCCTTCAATAATCCTCAACCGTATGGCTTCGTCGAGTGAGAAGGCTTCAAATTGGCAGTTGGCCCCTTTAATTCGTAGGCGGGTTATGAATTCATCAATGGTTTCATCGACTCTCTGTGTGCATAGGTTGAATATGTATCTTTCATAGTCTCTGTTGGGTTCAATTACTAATCTTCTGTTTATGGCTGCTATTAGTGTTGGAAAGTCAGCTTGTTCAGCGGGGGGGATGGTCTTGGTAAGGATTTTGATGTCATTGCCCGCCAGGTTTAGGAACATGCTACGTAGCCGAGGGGACTTGTCTTCCCCGGCAGCATCGATGAAGGTGTTAAAGTCCTCCAGCCAATCAGACCATCTTGGGCCTTTGTCTGCTTGTGGCATCATTGAAAATGGGGGAGGCATGCGCCATGCTGTAGTCGCTGTGTTCATTGCAGGGGCTGGGGCATTTGGTGGTGGTTGGGCCTGAGGTGAGCTCATGCTGAGGGATTATACAGCAGACTGTGTGTCTCTGATTATGCGTTGTCTGACCCACCTCTGATGACTTCCAGTCTTCCGTTGCGTCTGCTGTAGGGTCGTCGTGCAATCAGCGTGGGCCGCGTGGTGCTTGGCACGTGGGTTCTCTGTGGCGCGGTGGTGCAGTTCTGTTGCAGGAAAGCAGGCCTGGGATCAGGCAAATGTCGCTGGGACCACCTGGGTGGAGGAGGCGGACTTGTCCGCAGCGCGTATGCGCTGTCCGCTCAGTGAGGAGAAGACGGGCCTGGGATCAGGCTCGGCGCCGGGCTCGGGAAACGCCCGCGGCGCGGACGCGCTGTTGGCGCGGCAAGGAGGAAGCAGGCCTGAGATCAGGCCGGGCACGGCAAGGAGGAAGCCGGCCTGGGATCAGGCTGGGCGTAGGCCGCGGTGCGGAAATGCTGTCGACGCGGTGAGGAGGAGGCGGGCCTGGGATCAGGCACGTGCGCCGGGCTGGAAGGTGCCCGCGGCGCGGATCGGAGCGGGATCGCTGCTCGCAAAGGAGGAGGATTCAGTGGTCTGGTAGGTCAACTCGTCGCCTAATGTTAGGTCCGGACTGGGCCTTTGAAAGGAGGACAGACACACCGATGGAGAATACACGTCTTTCTTTATTCTCGTACATGTACTAACTGAACCCCAAGCTCCTCCCCTCCTTCTGACGTACTTCCCACGTGATATCTCTCACGTGGTAGGGTTGCAATCTCTTAAGGAGACACGAGCCCTGCGGTAGCATAGGCCCGTAACACTACCTGGGCAGCCTATTTCTGCTCGCGTCAGTAGCTCGTCTTGGAAGGGTGGGCTGATATGTGCTCAGCACAGCAGGCCCTCGACCCACCGAGCTACCTGGGCAGCCTATTGCTGCTCGCGTCACTTGCTCGTCTTGGAGCGGTGGGCTGGGATGTGCTCAGCACAGCAGGCCCTCGACCCACCGAGCTACCTGGGCAGCCTATTTCTGCTCGAGTCAGTAGCTCGTCTTGGAAGGGTGGGCTGATATGTGCTCAGCACAGCAGGACCTCGACCCACCGAGCTACCTGGACAGCCTATTGCTGCTCGCGTCACTTGCTCGTCTTGGAGCAGTGGGCTGGGATGTGCTCACCGCTTCAGACATCAATGAGGTGCTCAGTGCATTAAAGCTGCGGCTGAAGGGCTCTCAGGCGGAATACTAAAGAGGGCCGCTCTCCACCAGCACCCCTACGAGCCCAGCCATAGGCTGGCAATGACAGCAGGCCCGGACCAATGGCACGCAGGCGGAGGCTCTGATTGGCGAGGAGCCATGCCACTCAGGAGGCGTCAAAGTGCAGCACCTGCCCATCTGCACAGGGGCTCGAATGAGGTGCCAGGGGCTGCCTGCGGCGCCAAGGGCAGTGACTCAGGGAAATGATTTATGCAGCAGCGATTCTGTGAATGGAAGGCAGGATGGGGAGGGGGGTGGGCTTTACGTATGCAGTCAGTCCCAGCAGCTTGGCAGTCAGGCGGAAAGGGGCCGCGTGCTTGAAAGGGAGGCCTGGGCGCACCTGCCTCGCTAGCCCCAGGCTGCCTCGGAATGCCATGGCACACGCCAGCGGAAGAAAGCGCGCTGAAGCCTGGACAATGAGCTGCAAAGCGCCAGGCGAGGGCTCCGAGCACTTTGTCATCCAAAGCAGCAGCACCGGCTCGTTAGCCTGTGCTTTTATAGTGCCTCCATGGGCCTGGGGCTACCTCGGGGTGCTTCAAACGTCCGTACTGTGCACAGTTCTGCCCCAGCACGTTTCCAAACACGTACCAGGTGAATTGATCCTGCAACCAGTAGCCTCTGAAAGACTGGCAGGGCTGGGGCCGAGGCAGTCACGTGCAAGTCAAGCCATAGGACAAGCTGGAGGGGTGGGCGCAGCCTGAACATTTTGATGGCGGAATGACAGTTTTAAAAAGCTGGCCATGGTTCATGAGTGATGTCCAGCTCCCTTAAGTGCCCCCCCCCATGCCCACTACCAATGGTTTGTCTGTGTTATCCACGCGGGCCTTGGCAACCTTGCACATGCAGCCTCTCTGTCCCCAGATGACCTGAACAGGTTCAGGAACACGGTGAAGCACTGGGTCAGTGTTGATTATGCTGTGAATTAAGCAGGGCCTTTGACGGGGTGACTGGTTGCCACCCTGGCTGGTGTTCCTCTCCTCTGTTCATAGCGGGGCTAACCGCTACTGTGACCCCCTACCTGCTAATGCCTGCTATCTCATACTTTGTTCACACCCAATGAGATGAGACAGCGACCTTGTGAAAGTTGGAAACATATTACACTTTATTGGAAACCTATGGCCGCTTTATTAGAGTCATCATATCGGGCGGGCCCAGCCCTGCTCAGGTTTTACGAATGCCTGGCCCAAGAACCTTTCCCGGGTGGCTTAGCCAATCCCGTGTTACCAAGTCCAATATCCAAATACTGGGAGCCTTCTCACTTCCATTCCGCACTTGCGAGAACGGCCCGCCCTGGTGGCCAACTGCCAGTTCACTCACTCTCATTTAGACAATGGAGCGAACAAGGCCACTGCATCAGTTGTTGAGAAGTCCTAACCGTCCCTAGTGGTATCAGTACTGAAATAGCCAGTGGTTATAGCTCGCGGAAAGACCGCAGCGTGCCTCCTTCTCTGGGACCGCCCTTGTAACTCTGCAACGCTTTGGGGGCGGCCCCCAATGCCCCCACTCTGTAGCAACCTGTCGCCCTACTCCCTTAGGCATCATGGTCCTTCCTACCTTTTCAGTGCTCTGAACATACCCCTCATAAACCCCTAGTTGTCCTTGTCATACTGGGGAAACACCAACCTCCGCGAGATCTACTGTAGCTTCATTGCCCAATCTCCCGTTCCTGAAGCAAACCAACGCTCCAAGCACGTTAGCCTCTCCATGAAACACTCGTGTATAGGCATGTTATAAATACCATATTATATCATCCCACCGCCAGGGACCTGTCGCTCCCTGTCCTTCCACCTACTGGGTGGCCCATAGAAATTTTCGGGAAGTCACTCTCAAACCCTGCGTTGAGCTTAGCCCCGGACTTCTTACCCTTCGATGAGCGATCCGCCGGTACTCCAATATTCTCCCGTACTTACCTCCGGGTGACCCGCGGCCTTTCCCGGGCTTCCCGGGTATCCATTTGCCCTAACCGCTCCTGCGCACAAGCGGCCCATTGCTGGTCGCTACCAGCCATTTGCCTTTAGGCACCACCCCTTCACAGAACATCATGTTTCTCCACTGCCCGCTGGACCCGCTACTGGCACGCATGTCTCAGAGTGTTGGCTCCAAGCACCCCTCAACTGTGCCCCTTTCTCAACCACACTACAGACCTCCTTCCTGGGAGGCCTCTCCCAACCGTGTGTCTTACCTCACATGCACGAGCCCACCTTACCGCTGCTGCTCTTACCAATTTACGCAGAGCTGTTGCCACACTGAATGGCTTTCCCGCAACCTTCCGCCAGGGCCTTTGATCCTGTGACACAAATTACAAAATTAATAGTTCAGACAGTACATGCCCCAGCCAAATTGCAGCACCAAACTCCCACCTTTACTTCTCCTGTGTATCGGGAACCTACGAATAGACCCTGGGAGTTCTTGCCATTTGCATCTCTTGTCCGAAACTTGTCTATGCCCAGATCTATTCCAATCCTTATGCATAGATAGTCCCAAAAGCACGGAGTCAAACGTGTGCCTAGTCGGTTGGCATCCTGGTAGCTGCTCGTATGAAGCTGGCAGCTCGCACCTCGCTCACCCCATTTTGATGCGGGACGCCTGGTGCATAGGAGCCGTGATGTGTCAGTAAGTGCTGCTCCCTTGTTGCTCATTCCCTTTGTATCGCCCTACAGCTGTATCGCGCCTGTGTTCACAAATAATTACCAAAATCTAATTTCCGCATAAGATACCAACCTCTTACTTTGTGCACCCTTTCCAACCCATCCCCCTTTACTGTTGTATAGATCTCTGCATATTGTAAACTGTAATTACCTCTTTCTGCATCCCTTGCCCCCGTGCTGCCATCCCTTGCGTCTCTCACATCCAATGTGCCCCACTGTCCTGACATTGTGTTATTCCTTATTGCGAGTGTGATTTCCCTTACAAGCCCTCCAGTGATCAGGAGAGACCCCAGGGAACTTGGTGATAGTACACAGCGTTCGAAACCATCCAGCTTTCACACGCGGTGCGTCCACCCTTTATTACCCTTCCATTTTGAAATTTTGTATAGCTCTCTCCTAATGTTGTGTTTGACCCCAGTTGGCGTGGGGAGCCAAAAGTGGCCCCCGGTCGCAGTTGTTATGGTCTCGCAGTGAGAGCTCGCAGCTCCCGTCTCCCCTCACTTTGAAGGCCTGCTTGCTTATGGTTGCAGTTACTTGAGGGCGAATCCTCATCTCCTGATCGCAACCTGTGAGGCGGGTAGCTCTAACCAGCCGTGCAAAGTGCCACAACAGCGCTACCTTTACACACCTTCCTTATTAAAAACATTCCCTACCACTTTCAAGACCTATCCCTATTTTCGGGATTGGATTACGTACCCCTTGTAGCAGCGTGTGAACCCGTAAATCCTTATTATCCTGGTCTGCTACAGAACGTCCATGAATTGATACACATAACTACCAGTGCCTGCTAAGTACCCCTTAAGATATGCAGCCAAGAGCCCCAATGTTCACAATGTTCTCCAATCTCCTCTCCCTTACATAACTGCAGCTCTGTTTTAAAACATTGTGAAATGTAAAGAGGAAATGGTGCCTTTATAGCTGCCCCTGGCAGATACTTCCTACACCTTGCTTGCCCAGTGCATCCTCTCCTAACCTGCTCTATACACGTCCAACCTTACCACCAATTTCAGCTCCTCACTTGTACCGTGAACGGCGTGCCAAATCATCCTCCCTTCTCTCTAGAGTCTCCTGAACCTGTGTTTTGTGCATAAAACACTTCATTATAAACACAAAGCCGGTCGTAAGGCAACCTGTAGTCCACCCTTGGGCCTCTCATCTTCGCATTCCCCTTTCAATCACCTTGCTACATACAACCGTTGCAGCCATGTCCTGGCTGTTTGGCCAGGCTTCAAATATATTGTGTGCGCCCACGCGTCAGGCACGCCTCAGGCACGCGTCAGGCACGCCTCAGGCACGCCTCAGGCACGCGTCAGGCACGCCTCAGCATATTACATTTGGACTTACATTCTGCACGGACCTATGGATGTGTGCCACGCAATGCTAATGCCCTAGGCTACATGTGTAGCTGGTCACCACCCCTGCCCCTTCCTCGGGGAAATGGTATGCTGTGCTCAATCAGCAGAGCCTATGCACCGTGAAGACCAGTGCTGCCTGGGCTGGAATAGAGACTTGGCTCTCTCAGACCAGGCTATTTATACGCCCCGAGGGGCCAGCTGTTTCCAGCCGGACCCAAGGGGGAACGCACACTCTGCCCCCCCCCCCTCAGAGGGGAGGCGAGTCCACGGAGGGCGTGGCCAGAGGGGCAGCCCACTATGTCAGCTGCCCCTCTAGCGCACCCTGCGTAGGCTGGTGCACCTGCTTAGCAGGGCTAACCCCCACCATGGCCCCCTACATAGTAACCGTAATGCATAATATCGCATACTTTGTTCACACCCAATGAGAAGAGACAGCGACCTTGTGAAAGTTGGAAGCATGATACACTTTGTTGGAAATCTATGGCCGCTTTATTAGAGGCATCCTATCGGGCGGCCCCAGCCCCGCTCAGGTTTTACGAATGCCTGGACCAAAATCCTCATCCTTTCCCGGGTGGCTCCGCCAATCCCGTCTTACCAAGTCCAATGTCCAAATCCTGTGAGCCTTCTCACTTCCATTTCCACTCTTGCGAGAACGGCCCGCCCTGGTATCCGACTGCCGGTTCAGTCACTCCCATTTAGACAATGGAGCGAACAAGGCCACTGCATCAGTTGTTGAGGAGTCCCAACCGTCCCTCGTGGTATCAGTGCCCGTAGCCCGCCATGTCAGCTGCCCCTCTAGCGCCCCCTGCGTTGGCTGGTGCACCTGCTCTCTATCGATTCCTGCGTGAGAGGCCACAGGGTTGGGTTTGGTTAAGGTCTCATAGCAGCTTCCAGGGGGCGGAATGGCCCCCTTGTGGTCTGAGTCTCCCCTGCAGGGTCTGGCAGCCTGGTTCTCCCCTCTCTGAAGGTTTAGGGTTTCCTTCTCCTGGGTTCCAGAGCACATTATGGTGCATGGATCCAAGCGGGAGAGGACAGGCCCAGCACATCAAGCAAACCTGTATCACTAGATCCTGCAGGTTGCTGCGGCAGGTGCTTCAACCCACTGAGCTGTCAAATCACCTCCTCCCCCAGGATGCTGAATACCGATTACTCCTTCCCTTAGTCCATTAGATCCTTCGTTCACCCCAATTCAGAGGATATTTAGTTTCATTAAGAGATGCGAGTAATCGGGAGGTATCCGGCTTCCAGAATCTGAGCAGGGCAGTCAAATCTTTGGGGTGATCGTGTGGGGTATATTGATCTGGGGGTGCGGGGGCATACACTTACACACTCTGCTTACACTTACCACAGAGCTCTTGCTGTAGCACCCCTCTCTCCACCTGTGCCATGAGCTGACAGTGACTGCCGAGTGCGGCCTTCTGCCTGCAACTTCCACACTTTGGGAGTCCTTATGCCGTCCCAAGAAAGGTACTGCCTCCGCCACGACCTGACAGGCCCCATAGCTAGAGAGGGGGCCAGAGGATATCATATTTTTAGTTTAAGTGGCCAGCTTATTTTTTTGGTTCACCAATGTGGCATAATGCATCTTTACCTATAGTTAGAAAGGTTTCGAGTTTCAGCGTCCCGTCCTATGCTGCTGGCATGTGCACGCAGTGCTCTACATTCCCTGTCCGCCGCAGTTTGGCCGCCTCCTCGCGATCCGGGGTGGGGGGGTGTTCAGCATGTTACACAGTCCCGGACAAAAAACAACAGACTTAGCAGAGGTGCCCGCTTCCCTCACAGATCTGGCACAGCGCGGGCAATAGCCAGTGAAGGTTCTCACCACGCTACGAAGCCAGACAATACGGCACCTCCCATTTCGGCTTGCACTTTGGGCACAGTTCCTATTAGGCGCACCCTGTTGTTTGCAGGCAATAATGCCCAGTGAGCTTAATTTATGTGCCAAGGATCACACACTTTGTTGAAGCAGTAATCTGGGATCCTTTCACAAAAATGTCTTTTTTGCGTATGAAACTAGCAGATATCACAGCTGAAAACGAATCTTTTAATGGGGAGTTTTATTATTGCTGGCTTCCATTGCCTAATAAGGAATTTGGTAGGTAACTGGAGCTGTGTGCGAGTTTTCAGTCGAAAACGTTCCATCACAACTCCAATTACTTAAACCTTTACATATTAGAATAGGCGCTGCCAATAACAAAGAAATATCTTTTTAAAAGTAATTTCCCAGGCTTTCCATATCAATCCCTGCTCCATCCAGGGAGCACAATGGTAACAGGTAAAGCCCACTTAGGCACACCGTGTTCCGCGTCTGGTGCGCTGGGAGCTCAGTAGCGGCGTGTTTGTCTCTCCTTTTATTCTGCAGAGTGGGCCCTGAAGGAGACATTGTGGGCGCTGCGGGTGGTGGAGAAAGAGGGCGCTGCAGACGCTTAGTCCATTAAATTGAGGTAAAGTGAAATGAAAAGCTGGCGTTGAGAAGTGCAGGTACTTAAATGCTCAAATCTAAGAAGTGCGGGTGCTGAGGGACCAGTCCATTTAAAGCGCTGGCAATAGCAGTACAGGCTTACCACACTCACAGAACATGTCCAGCGCCTGTCGCATGAGTGTAAGTTTTACTCACACTCATTGATATGATATGATAGGTTTTTTAAAACACGCTTGATACCCAGAGGTTTGTAAGTGCAGACAGGGGGATCGAACCTGTGGTGCGAGGTGTCATTGTGCTTCCAAGGCGAGCACGTTGCCCCAGAGCTATCCTCCCGAGAGTAAACAAGTACAGCAGAGGCAACACACGCAGGCCCTGCACATACCGCAGCAGTGCGCGCTTTCCACCCCTGCTGACCAGGAGCAGCACACGTTTCCCTCAGAGAGCAGTTCCAGCACAGACCACACAAGTTTGTAGGCAGTCATTCCACAGGATAGGCTTAACAAAAACATCAGCCACGTGTTTGTAGTGCACAATAACAAGTTCAGCAAATAAGCTGTGCAAGCTTCCCTCCACAGGAGAGCTGCAGTGCTGGCAGCAGCAAGCAAGCGTCCCTACCACCAGTACAGGCGACAGAGGTGCAGGCATGCATCACCCTCCCAGCAGAGGTGCCAGCAGAGCAGGCATCCCTTTCCTGTGGCTGCGGCGGGCGGTGAGCAGGGCCGAGTGAGCAGGTAGAGGTACACCTCCACCCCCACCCGCGAAGCCCGGATACAGAGGCGCTAGCGCAGCAGGTGGGCGTGCCTCCGCTGCCACCCATCACCCACACGCAGGAGCCTCTGAGAGAAGCCGGGCGTGCGTCAAGCGGCGCAGGGACTCTGTTACCTGACTCCACGCCGGGAAGGCCGCGCGTCATCGGCGTGCGGTTGGCAGTCGAGGGCTAAGTCCTCCATGACCTCTGCCAGGCGACGCATGTGGGCACTGATAAGCGGCGGGGACAGCGGGGGGCCGGCGGAACGCTGCAGTGCAGGGCGTGGCTGGAGAGAAGGAAGACATGGCTTCAGTACAGCGCACCTTTCTCGAGCTGGGAACCCTTCCAGCAAATCACAAACTAAGCAAGACCTTCAAATCCAATTCTACGCACCCATGGCAACGTTCACCATGTACATAAAGCGCATCGTTACAGGAAGATGTCTGCCTTTCAGCTGAAACAAACATCTTATCCTGACATGTCCTTTTAAAGCTTCAATCGACGAGAAATCGACCCCAAGAAATGTAAGCACTCAAGATTAACACAACTTGTAAAGCCGGCGTCCATATACCAATTTACTCAATGTGGACCGTCTTTCTTCATCTAGGTTTTTACAATTAGTGAGTAGATGTTTCAGTGTTTCTGCCCCCTCCCCCCCCCCCTGCGCGCCCCGCTCGGGTCATGGGAGAATGTACATGCTTGATCATTCCTGTCACCACTTTTTCAAGCTGCTGGGACTTCTCGAGTTTCAAATCTATTAAAATGGAGCACCATGAAATCCATCCTTGTTTTGGAGTTTTGGGCAACAGACTAGGTCTTTCTGAGGGGTCGTGAACTTCTGGTATATCCACAAATAATCCGAGAACTTTTTTGTTTTACATTTTTTTTAAAAATTGTATTCGGCCAGTTGTAAAGAATCGATTTCTTTCTTGTATCTCCCACTATTCGACTGAGCGGCAGGACCAATCTATATTCATTCCAAGCCCTTCTAGCCACTTTTCGCTTTGTTTTTGGACCTCATTTACACACTTTCAGGAAAGTAACCTTGTCTTCCCGCAGTGTATTTGCTTTTGCTTTTTTCTACAGTGTGTATAAACTGAATTTTCTCAAGTTATGAGTAGTTATTAATGATGTTAAACTTAATTTTTGAATTGGATATTAACAGGCTTACTTCTAGTGCCCGCCGACAACGTTTAATCCATTCGGGTAACCTAGCATTTTACAGGGTCATTTGACACTCCACGCCACATAGAATCATTGCCCATCTTTTTTTTGCCTTTTTGCCTTCATTGAAGGTGTTAAAGAAAAGCCTTCTTATGCTTTATCAAAGCATTTACACACCACCATCAATTTGATAGATTGTGTTTTTTTGTGGAGTAGTGCTGTTTATTTTTTCTTGCGCCAAGGAGCAAAACACATTACTTTTGTATTCCCTGTGTTTATACTTAGATTTCATTTTTTAAGTGTTTTCGCAGAGGTTCTATGTCTTTGTATTGCACGCTTTCCCGTGCCACATTTACATTGCCGGTCTGTACTATACGTTCATTACCTGCGCCTCTGTTTTTATAGGGCTCCTGCTCACACCACAGCGTTTAGTGCTCAGTGGGCTGTCTCGCCAATCACCTCCCGCCCCCCCAACATCCTCTTCGTTTGATGGGGCTCTCCACATTAGCCCCCCATAGTGGCCTCTCCTAACCCCCTCGACTTCCTTTCAGTTCTGCCTCCTTAACTCCATTCTGGTGGTTCAATGTCCACTTCCGCTCCCCTTCCCGAACCTGACATGGCCTAATAGCTGGCCCAATGCTTGAGAAGAGGATTTGATATACTTAAGACATATACGAACATTGTTAAAACAAGCAAATAGTATTGATGGAGGGTCGAAGACTCAACACCTGAAAAGAGGAATTAACACAGTTCTGAACGTTATCAATAAAGGGTCAGGGACCCAACACTGGACACCTATTGCCACTTGGATGAAATAAATAGAGTGAACAGAGGAAGTAAAAGCCATGGCAGGTTAGTGTACCAGGCAACCTATAAAGTTGGAATTCACACCCAAGAAAGAAGTGAGAAGAGAAGCAAAGTAATATCCTGGCAGGAGAGTAAACCAGGAGTGAGAAGAGAAGCAAAGTGATATCCTAGCAGAAGAGTAAACCAGGAGTGAGAGGAGAAATAAACCTAAAATTGTGAATACAAAAGGGATCAGTCATACCCCTTTTTAGGATCAAAAGGAAAGTTGCAAATACCCTGACAGGAGAGTATAAAAGGAGGTCAAAAGATGACAGACTGTGAGAAATTGAACTGTGATCAAGTGACATTTTTATTACCAGAAGGCTTCTAGGGGAAAGGGAGTGCCTTTCCTGGTGGAACTGTTTTTCCTTTCTGTTTGGCACCTTAAGAACTTTAGATTGAGAACTTTGAAAGAAAGCTTCAAGTACAAAGCATACCAGAATCCGCCTTGTGCACATTATTTTGAGTCTAGAGTGTAAGAGCCGGTTTAGGATTTTCGGACACAGGACGGAGCAGGACACTCTTTTGTTTAACATCCTGACACAGACCACCCACACTGCATCTGAAACTGGTGGACTGGTCCTCATGATTCCACAGGATACAGGCCCTACTACCCAGTCGGTACCAGCACCCCTCCCTCCACTGTACTGCCTCTACGTCCCACCTTGGCAGCCCCCTGCACTAGCACTTAGTCTGAATCCTTCCCGGGCCCCCCACCAGCACTTGTCCATTCCTTACCCCTAGCCCCCCCATCCCTTTCTCCTGCACTTCTTCATTGCACTTGCACGTCCCAATACCACAAGGCCAAGTAGGACCACGGCTGTATGATAACTGGTCTGCCAATGTACCCTTCCCATTTATACTTGTGGCACTTAAAAACATAATTCTATTGTATAAGCGCCTTACAAATGTTCAATAAACTAAACTAAACAAATCAGATGTTCCTTATTTTTGCTGAGGCGGGGAAACCGCTTAGGATTAAAGATAAATAGGATTTCTCCCAAGCCTTTTCTATTATTTTCTGGGAAAGAAAGTCTATAATCCAAACCTAACATGCCACTGTGTTCGAGTCTTACTCTTGATCCCCTACGCATCTCAACCAATGGACGAGGACAGCAGGTGAAGGGAGTAAAGAAGAAAAGCTGAGAGGTAGAGTAGCACAGAGTCAAAGAGCAGTGGGTGATACGCATCTCAACCAATGGACGAGGACAGCAGGTGAAGGGAGTAAAGAAGGAAAGCTGAGAGGTAGAGTAGCACAGAGTCAAAGACCAGTGGGTGGCACGCATCTCAGCCAATGGACGAGGACAGCAGGTGAAGGGAGTAAAGAAGGAAAGCTGAGAGGTAGAGTAGCACAGAGTCAAAGAGCAGTGGGTGACACGCATCTCAACCAATGGACCAGGACAGCAGGGGAAGGGAGTAAAGAAGGAAAGCTCAGAGATAGAGTAGCAAAGAGTCAAAGACCATTGGCTGACACGCATCTCAGCCAATGGACGAGGACAGCAGGGGAAGGGAGTAAAGAAGGAAAGCTCAGAGATAGAGTAGCACAGAGTCAAAGACCAGTGGCTGACACGCATCTCAACCAATGGACGAGGACAGCAGGTGAAGGGAGTAAAGAAGGAAAGCTCAGAGATAGAGTAGCACAGAGTCAAAGACGAGTGGCTGACACGCATCTCAGCCAATGGACGAGGACAGCAGGTGAAGGGAGTAAAGAAGGAAAGCTGAGAGGTAGAGTAGCACAGAGTCAAAGACCAGTGGGTGACACGCATCTCAGCCAATGGACGAGGACAGCAGGTGAAGGGAGTAAAGAAGGAAAGCTGAGAGGTAGAGTAGCACAGAGTCAAAGACCAGGGGGTGACACGCATCTCAGCCAATGGACGAGGACAGCAGGTGAATGGAGTAAAGAAGGAAAGCTGAGAGGTAGAGTAGCACAGAGTCAAAGGCCAGGGGGTGATACGCATCTCAGCCAATGGACGAGGACAGCAGGTGAAGGGAGTAAAGAAGGAAAGCTGAGAGGTAGAGTAGCACAGAGTCAAAGAGCAGTGGGTGACACGCATCTCAGCCAATGGACGAGGACAGCAGGTGAAGGGAGTAAAGAAGGAAAGCTGAGAGGTAGAGTAGCACAGAGTCAAAGACCAGTGGGTGACACGCATCTCAGCCAATGGACGAGGACAGCAGGTGAAGGGAGTAAAGAAGGAAAGCTGAGAGGTAGAGTAGCACAGAGTCAAAGACCAGTGGGTGACACGCATCTCAACCAATGGACGAGGACAGCAGGTGAAGGGAGTAAAGAAGGAAAGCTGAGAGGTAGAGTAGCACAGAGTCAAAGACCAGTGGGTGACACGCATCTCAACCAATGGACGACGACAGCAGGTGAAGGGAGTAAAGAAGGAAAGCTGCGAGGTAGAGTAGCACAGAGTCAAAGAGCAGTGGGTGACACGCATCTCAACCAATGGACGAGGACAGCAGGTGAAGGGAGTAAAGAAGGAAAGCTGAGAGGTAGAGTAGCACAGAGTCAAAGACCAGTGGGTGACACGCATCTCAGCCAATGGACGAGGACAGCAGGTGAAGGGAGTAAAGAAGGAAAGCTGAGAGGTAGAGTAGCACAGAGTCAAAGACCAGTGGGTGACACGCATCTCAGCCAATGGACGAGGACAGCAGGTGAAGGGAGTAAAGAAGGAAAGCTGAGAGGTAGAGTAGCACAGAGTCAAAGACCAGTGGGTGACACGCATCTCAGCCAATGGACGAGGACAGCAGGTGAAGGGAGTAAAGAGGGAAAGCTGAGAGGTAGAGTAGCACAGAGTCAAAGACCAGTGGGTGACACGCATCTCAGCCAATGGACGAGGACAGCAGGTGAAGGGAGTAAAGAAAGAAAGCTGAGAGGTAGAGTAGCACAGAGTCAAAGACCAGTGGGTGACACGCATCTCAGCCAATGGACGAGGACAGCAGGTGAAGGGAGTAAAGAAGGAAAGCTGAGAGGTAGAGTAGCACAGAGTCAAAGACCAGTGGGTGACACGCATCTCAACCAATGGACGAGGACAGCAGGTGAAGGGAGTAAAGAAGGAAAGCTGAGAGGTAGAGTAGCACAGAGTCAAAGACCAGTGGGTGATACGCATCTCAACCAATGGACGAGGACAGCAGGTGAAGGGAGTAAAGAAGGAAAGCTGAGAGGTAGAGTAGCACAGAGTCAAAGAGCAGTGGGTGACACGCATCTCAACCAATGGACGAGGACAGCAGGTGAAGGGAGTAAAGAAGGAAAGCTGAGAGGTAGAGTAGCACAGAGTCAAAGACCAGTGGGTGACACGCATCTCAACCAATGGACGAGGACAGCAGGTGAAGGGAGTAAAGAAGGAAAGCTGAGAGGTAGAGTAGCACAGAGTCAAAGACGAGTGGCTGACACGCATCTCAGCCAATGGACGAGGACAGCAGGTGAAGGGAGTAAAGAAGGAAAGATGAGAGGTAGAGTAGCACAGAGTCAAAGACCAGTGGGTGACACGCATCTCAGCCAATGGACGAGGACAGCAGGTGAAGGGAGTAAAGAAGGAAAGATGAGAGGTAGAGTAGCACATAGTCAAAGACCAGTGGGTGACACGCATCTCAGCCAATGGACGAGGACAGCAGGTGAAGGGAGTAAAGAAGGAAAGCTGAGAGGTAGAGTAGCACAGAGTCAAAGACCAGTGGGTGATACGCATCTCAACCAATGGACGACGACAGCAGGTGAAGGGAGTAAAGAAGGAAAGCTGAGAGGTAGAGTAGCACAGAGTCAAAGACCAGTGGGTGACACGCATCTCAGCCAATGGACGAGGACAGCAGGTGAAGGGAGTAAAGAAGGAAAGCTGAGAGGTAGAGTAGCACAGAGTCAAAGACCAGTGGGTGACACGCATCTCAGCCAATGGACGAGGACAGCAGGTGAAGGGAGTAAAGAAGGAAAGCTGAGAGGTAGAGTAGCACAGAGTCAAAGACCAGTGGGTGACACGCATCTCAGCCAATGGACGAGGACAGCAGGTGAAGGGAGTAAAGAAGGAAAGCTGAGAGGTAGAGTAGCACAGAGTCAAAGACCAGGGGGTGATACGCATCTCAGCCAATGGACGAGGACAGCAGGTGAAGGGAGTAAAGAAGGAAAGCTGAGAGGTAGAGTAGCAGAGAGTCAAAGGCCAGGGGGTGATGTGGAGTAAGAACCTGTAACACTAAACTCACAGAGCCTTATACCATACTTGCATTCAGTCAGGTAGTGTCGCTATACAGAGGATGCTGTTCAGCACTTCCCCTACTTAAAGGCAAATGCTGGTAGCGGAGTGGTGATGGAGAGGTGATAGATGAGCAGCAGCTAGCCACACATTTAGGGAGAATCTTTATACGCATGCAAGTGTCAGGAGTTGAGTGACGCATAAAATAAAGTCAACATCCGTTGGAGAAGTCTGGGCCAAAATACTTTGTCTCTGCAGATTCCGGCGCCCGTTCAGAAAGGCTGTTTATGGTCGATCCCTTCCCAAAATAAAGAGGGAGCCAAACTGCCATGCTTCACCAAAGGGGTCCAAACTCAGGACATCCCTGCAAGTTCCAACGAATGGCACTGCCATTTTGCCCAATGAGTCACCTACCAGCATTGGCCGCCTAAGAGGGATGGAGCTCTGTGCCTATTTACAGACTCTGAATCCTAAGTAATGATGACAGTCTCGTGACACCAACCAGTTACCCCCGTCCAGCATTGCCCACCGCGAATATGCGCAGCACCTTCTGAGAATTTACCGGAGAGTTCATGTTCATTAATAGTTACAGGAATTCATGCAGACAGAAACCTTTAAATTGACCAGATAAAAAATGAATGAGGGCATCAATGATACACATTTCAAATCCTCGCTTATTTATCATACTACAATATAATCATACATTTAAGAGCATTGTTTGGGCCAGTAGCACATTCTGTCATTTGAAGGGACCCAAGAAATATCCCTGTGTTTGTTAAATGACTGAAAATTATTGCAAAAGAGAGCATCGGTGATGAGGCCCAAACCCATCACACTTAGCTGCTCGCGAGTGTTCTAATCCTCCGTCCTGCAATGCTCTGCCCAGGACATTCGCATGTGTCTGAGAAATGTGCAACAGTGTGCTCTGTGGACATGGGGCGCAAAATAATGGAATGATGTCGTGGGCGGCGGTATCAGCCATGTAGCGGGGATATTTTGCAGGCAAAATAGTAGCAAGAGGTATCAATAACATTGCTCTTTGATCTTCCGTGTGAGAAAAAAGGGCAATATGTTCAAATGTTGCTCTCAAGTGCAGTGTGGGATGCAAGGAGGACAAAATTGCTAACCCAATATCATCTGAGGGGCCCTGGCCAAACTAAGGTACCTGCCCCTATTGCTAAAGGGCAAAGAGAGGGTTGGCCACTACGCCCCCTGTGTACTTGGCACCCAGGCCCTGATAAACACAAGACAGTACAATCACTGTGCCCTGGGCGCACGACAAAAGCCCTGGCAGGCCAGTGTGGAGGTTATATATTTCAGGGTTCTAGCTGAGCATGCAAAGAACTGGCTGCTGCCCATTCAGGAGGGGCAGAGGATGAGCAGAGCAGGAACACTACTGCACCCGTTCTAGATACCGACCCAAGGACCTCCACTTCCATCAATAGAGCAGGAACACTACTGCACCCGTTCTAGATACCTGCACAAGGATCTCCACTTCCATCAATAGAGCAGGAACACTACTGCACCTATTCTAGATACCGACCCAAGGACCTCCACTTCCGTCAATAGAGCAGGAACACTGCTGCACCCATTCTAGATACCGACCCAAGGACCTCCACTTCCATCAATAGAGCAGGAACACTACTGCACCCGTTCTAGATACCTGCCCAAGGACCTCCACTTGCATCAATAGAGCAGGAACACTACTGCACCAATTCTAGATACCTGTTTTAGGACCTCCCCTTCCACCCATAGAGCAGGAACATTACTACACCCATTCTAGATACCTGCCCTAGGACCTCCACTTCCATCAAAAGAGCGGGAACACTACTGCACCCATTCTAGATACCTGCCCTAGGACCTCCACTTCCATCAATAGAGCAGGAACACTACTGCGCCCATTCTAGATACCTGTCCTAGGACCTCCACTTCCATCAATAGAGCGGGAACACTACTGCGCCCATTCTAGATACCTGCCCTAGGACCTCCACTTCCATCCATAGAGCAGGAACACTACTGCGCCCATTCTAGATACCTGCCCTAGGACCTCCACTTCCATCAATACAGCAGGAACACTACTGCGCCCATTCTAGATACCTGTCCTAGGACCTCCACTTCCATCAATAGAGCAGGAAGACTACTGCACCCATTCTAGATACCTGCCCAAAGACCTCCACATCCATCAATAGAGCAGGAACACTACTGCACCCATTCTAGATACCTGCCCAAGGACCTCCACTTCCATCAAGAGAGCAGGAACACTACTGCACCCATTCTAGATACCTGCCCAAGGACGTCCACTTCCATCAATAGAGCAGGAACACTACTGCACCCATTCTAGATACCTGCCCAAGGACCTCCACTTCCATCAATAGAGCAGGAACACTACTGCACCCATTCTAAATACCTGTATTAGGACCTCCCCTTCCATCCATAGAGCAGGAACACTACTGCACCCATTCTAGAGACCTGCCCTAGGACCTCCACTTCCATCAAAAGAGCGGGAACACTACTGCACCCATTCTAGATACCTGCCCTAGGACCTCCACTTCCATCAATAGAGCAGGAACACTACTGCACCCATTCTAGATACCTGCCCAAGGACCTCCACTTCCATCAAGAGAGCAGGAACACTACTGCACCCATTCTAGATACCTGCCCAAGGACGTCCACTTCCATCAATAGAGCAGGAACACTACTGCACCCATTCTAGATACCTGCCCAAGGACCTCCACTTCCATCAATAGAGCAGGAACACTACTGCACCCATTCTAAATACCTGTATTAGGACCTCCCCTTCCATCCATAGAGCAGGAACACTACTGCACCCATTCTAGAGACCTGCCCTAGGAACTGCCCAAGGACCTCCACTTCCATCAATAGAGCAGGAACACTACTGCACCCGTTGTAGATACCTGCCCAAGGACCTCCACTTCCATCAATAGAGCAGGAACACTACTGCACCCATTCTAGATACCTGTTTTAGGACCTCCCCTTCCATCCATAGAGCAGGAACACTACTGCACCCATTCTAGAGACCTGCCCTAGGATCTGCCCAAGGATCTCCACTTCCATCAATAGAGCAGGAACACTACTGCACCCGTTCTAGATACCTGCCCAACGACCTCCACTTCCATCAATAGAGCAGGAACACTACTGCACCCGTTCTAGATACCTGCCCAAGGACCTCCACTTCCATCAATAGAGCAGGAACACTACTGCACCCGTTCTAGATACCTGCCCAAGGACCTCCACTTCCATCAATAGAGCAGGAACACTACTGCACCCGTTCTAGATACCTGCCCAAGGACCTCCACTTCCATCAATAGAGCAGGAACACTACTGCACCCATTCTAGATACATGTCTTAGGACCTCCCCTTCCATCCATAGAGCAGGAACACTACTGCACCCATTCTAGATACCTGTCTTAGGACCTCCCCTTCCATCCATAGAGCAGGAACACTACTGCACCCATTCTAGATACCTGCCCTAGGACCTCCACACCCATCAAAAGAGCGGGAACACTACTGCACCCATTCTAGATACCTGCCCTAGGACCTCCACTTCCACCAATAGAGCGGGAACACTACTGCACCCATTCTAGATACCTGTCCTAGGACCTACACTTCCATCAATAGAGCGGGAACACTACTGCACCCATTCTAGATACCTGTCCTAGGACCTCCACTTCCATCAATAGAGCAGGAAGACTACTGCGCCCATTCTAGATACCTGCCCTAGGACCTCCACTTCCATCCATAGAGCAGGAACACTACTGCGCCCATTCTAGATACCTGCCCTAGGACCTCCACTTCCATCAATACAGCAGGAACACTACTGTACCCATTGTAGATACCTGCCCAAGGACCTCCACTTCCATCAATAGAGCAGGAACACTACTGCACCCATTCTAGATACCTGTTTTAGGACCTCCCCTTCCATCCATAGAGCAGGAACACTACTGCGCCCATTCTAGATACCTGTCCTAGGACCTCCACTTCCATCAATACAGCAGGAACACTACTGCACCCGTTGTAGATACCTGCCCAAGGACCTCCACTTCCATCAATAGAGCAGGAACACTACTGCACCCATTCTAGATACCTGTTTTAGGACCTCCCCTTCCATCCATAGAGCAGGAACACTACTGCACCCATTCTAGAGACCTGCCCTAGGATCTGCCCAAGGATCTCCACTTCCATCAATAGAGCAGGAACACTACTGCACCCATTCTAGATACCTGCCCAAGGACCTCCACTTCCATCAATAGAGCAGGAACACTACTGCACCCGTTCTAGATACCTGCCCAAGGACCTCCACTTCCATCAATAGAGCAGGAACACTACTGCACCCATTCTAGAGACCTGCCCTAGGATCTGCCCAAGGATCTCCACTTCCATCAATAGAGCAGGAACACTACTGCACCCGTTCTAGATACCTGCCCAAGGACCTCCACTTCCATCAATAGAGCAGGAACACTACTGCACCCGTTCTAGATACCTGCCCAAGGACCTCCACTTCCATCAATAGAGCAGGAACACTACTGCACCCGTTCTAGATACCTGCCCAAGGACCTCCACTTCCATCAATAGAGCAGGAACACTACTGCACCCATTCTAGATACCTGTCTTAGGACCTCCCCTTCCATCCATAGAGCAGGAACACTACTGCACCCATTCTAGATACCTGTCTTAGGACCTCCCCTTCCATCCATAGAGCAGGAACACTACTGCACCCATTCTAGATACCTGCCCTAGGACCTCCACACCCATCAAAAGAGCGGGAACACTACTGCACCCATTCTAGATACCTGCCCTAGGACCTCCACTTCCACCAATAGAGCGGGAACACTACTGCACCCATTCTAGATACCTGTCCTAGGACCTACACTTCCATCAATAGAGCGGGAACACTACTGCACCCATTCTAGATACCTGTCCTAGGACCTCCACTTCCATCAATAGAGCAGGAAGACTACTGCGCCCATTCTAGATACCTTCCCTAGGACCTCCACTTCCATCCATAGAGCAGGAACACTACTGCGCCCATTCTAGATACCTGCCCTAGGACCTCCACTTCCATCAATACAGCAGGAACACTACTGTACCCATTGTAGATACCTGCCCAAGGACCTCCACTTCCATCAATAGAGCAGGAACACTACTGCACCCATTCTAGATACCTGTTTTAGGACCTCCCCTTCCATCCATAGAGCAGGAACACTACTGCGCCCATTCTAGATACCTGTCCTAGGACCTCCACTTCCATCAATACAGCAGGAACACTACTGCACCCGTTGTAGATACCTGCCCAAGGACCTCCACTTCCATCAATAGAGCAGGAACACTACTGCACCCATTCTAGATACCTGTTTTAGGACCTCCCCTTCCATCCATAGAGCAGGAACACTACTGCACCCATTCTAGAGACCTGCCCTAGGATCTGCCCAAGGATCTCCACTTCCATCAATAGAGCAGGAACACTACTGCACCCGTTCTAGATACCTGCCCAAGGACCTCCACTTCCATCAATAGAGCAGGAACACTACTGCACCCGTTCTAGATACCTGCCCAAGGACCTCCACTTCCATCAATAGAGCAGGAACACTACTGCACCCGTTCTAGATACCTGCCCAAGGACCTCCACTTCCATCAATAGAGCAGGAACACTACTGCACCCGTTCTAGATACCTGCCCAAGGACCTCCACTTCCATCAATAGAGCAGGAACACTACTGCACCCATTCTAGATACCTGTCTTAGGACCTCCCCTTCCATCCATAGAGCAGGAACACTACTGCACCCATTCTAGATACCTGTCTTAGGACCTCCCCTTCCATCCATAGAGCAGGAACACTACTGCACCCATTCTAGATACCTGCCCTAGGACCTCCACACCCATCAAAAGAGCAGGAACACTACTGCACCCATTCTAGATACCTGCCCTAGGACCTCCACTTCCACCAATAGAGCGGGAACACTACTGCACCCATTCTAGATACCTGTCCTAGGACCTACACTTCCATCAATAGAGCGGGAACACTACTGCACCCATTCTAGATACCTGTCCTAGGACCTCCACTTCCATCAATAGAGCAGGAAGACTACTGCGCCCATTCTAGATACCTGCCCTAGGACCTCCACTTCCATCCATAGAGCAGGAACACTACTGCGCCCATTCTAGATACCTGCCCTAGGACCTCCACTTCCATCAATACAGCAGGAACACTACTGCACCCATTCTAGATACCTGTCCTAGGACCATCACTTCCATCAATAGAGCAGGAAGACTACTGCACCCATTCTAGATACCTGCCCTAGGACCTCCACTTCATTCCATAGAGCAGGAACACTGCTGCACCTATTCTAGATACTTGCCCTAGGACCTCCACTTCCATCAATAGAGCAGGAACGCTACTGCACCTATTCTAGATACCTGCCCTAGGACCTCCACTTCCATCAATAGAGCAGGAACGCTACTGCACCCATTCTAGATACCTGCCCTAGGACCTCCACTTCCATCAATAGAGCAGGAACACTACTGCACCCATTCTAGATACCTGCCCTAGGACCTCCACTTCCATCAATAGAGTAGGAACACTACTGCACCCATTGTAGATACCTGCCCTAGTACCTCCACTTCCATCAATAGAGAAGGAACACTACTGCACCCATTGTAGATACCTGCCCTAGGACCTCCACTTCCATCAATAGAGCAGGAACACTACTGCACCCATTCTAGATACCTGCCCTAGGACCTCCACTTCCATCAATAGAGCAGGAACACTACTGCACCCATTCTAGATACATGCCCTAGGATCTCCACTTCCATCAATAGAGCAGGAACACTACTGCACCCATTGTAGATACCTGCCCTAGGACCTCCACTTCCATCAATAGAGCAGGAACACTACTGCACACGTTCTAGATGCCTGCCCTAGGACCTCCACTTCCATCAATAGAGCAGGAACACTACTGCACCCATTCTAGATACCTGCCCTAGGACCTCCACTTCCATCAATAGAGCAGGAACACTACTGCACCGTTCTAGATACCTGCCCTAGGACTTCCCTTTCCATCAATAGAGCAGGATCACTACTGCACCCATTCTATATGCCTGACCTAGGACCTCCCCTTCGATCAATAGAGCAGGAACACTACTGCACCCATTCTAGATACATGCCCTAGGACCTCCACTTCCATCGATAGAGCAGGAACACTACTGCACCCATTCTAGATACCTGCCCAAGGACCTCCACTTCCATCAATAGAGCAGGAACACTACTGCACCCATTCTAGATATCTGCCCTAAGACCTCCACTTCCATCGATAGAGCAGGAACACTACTTCACCCATTCTAGATACCTGCCCTAGGACCTCCACTTCCATCGATAGAGCAGGAACACTACTGCACCCATTCTAGATACCTGCCCAAGGACCTCCACTTCCATCGATAGGGCAGGAACACTACTGCACCCATTCTAGATACCTGCCCTAGGACCTCCACTTCCATCGATAGATCAGGAACACTACTGCACCCATTCTAGATACCTGCCCTAGGACCTCCACTTCCATCAATAGAGCAGGAACACTACTGCACCCATTCTAGATACCTGCCCAAGGACCTCCACTTCCAGCAATACAGCAGGAACACTACTGCACCCATTCTAGATACCTACCCTAGGACCTCCACTTCCATCAATAGAGCAGGAACACTACTGCACCCATTCTAGATACCTGCCCTAGGACCTCCACTTCCATCAATAGAGCAGGAACACTACTGCACTCATTCTAGATACCTGCCCTAGGGACCTCCACTTCCATCCATAGAGCAGGAACACTATTGCACCCATTCTAGATACCTGCCCTAGGATCTCCCCTTCCATCAATAGAGCAGGAAGACTACTGCACCCATTCTAGATACCTGCCCTAGGTCCTCCACTTCCATCAATAGAGCAAGAACACTACTGCACCCATTCTAAATATCTGCCCAAGGACCTCCACTTCCATCAAAAGAGCAGGAACACTGCTGCACCCATTCTAGATACCTGTCTTATGACCTCCCCTTCCATCTATAGAGCAGGAACACTACTGCACCCATTCTAGATACCTGTTTTAGGACCTCCCCTTCCACCTATAGAGCAGGAAGACTACTGCACCCATTCTAGATACCTGCCCTAGGACCTCCACTTCCATCAATAGAGCAGGAACACTACTGCACCCATTCTAGATACCTGCCCTAGACCTCCACTTCCATCGATTGAGCAGGAACACTACTGCACCCATTCTAGATACCTGCCCAAGGACCTACACTTCCATCAATAGAGCAGGAACACTACTGCACCCATTCTAGATGCCAGCCCCAGGACCTCCCCTTCCATCAATAGAGCAGGAACACTACTGCACCTATTCTAAATACCTGCCCTAGGACCTCCACTTCCATCAAAAGAGCAGGAACACTACCTCACCCATTCTGGATACCTGCCCTAGTACCCCCACTTCCATCAAAAGAGCAGGAACACTACTGCACCCATTCGGGATACCTGCTCTAGGAACTCCCTTTCCATCAATAGAGCAGGATCACTATTGCACCCATTCTAGTTGCCTGCCCTAGGACCTCCCCTTCCATCAATAGAGCAGGAACACTACTGCACCCATTCTAGATACATGCCCTAGGACCTCCACTTCCATCGATAGAGCAGGAACACTACTGCACCCATTCTAGATACCTGCCGAAGGACCTCCACTTCCATCGATAGAGCAGGAACACTACTGCACCCATTCTAGATACCTGCCCTAGGACCTCCACTTCCATCGATAGAGCAGGAACACTACTTCACCCATTCTAGATACCTGCCCTAGGACCTCCACTTCCATCGATAGAGCAGGAACACTACTGCACCCATTCTAGATACCTGCTCAAGGACCTCCACTTCCATCGATAGGGCAGGAACACTACTGCACCCATTCTAGATACCTGCCCTAGGACCTCCACTTCCATCGATATTGCAGGAACACTACTGCACCCATTCTAGATAGCTGCCCTAGGACCTCCACTTCCATCAATAGAGCAGGAACACTACTGCACCCATTCTAGATACCTGCCCAAGGACCTCCACTTCCATCAATACAGCAGGAACACTACTGCACCCATTCTAGATACCTGCCCTAGGACCTCCACTTCCATCAATAAAGCAGGAACACTACTGCACCCATTCTAAACACCTGCCCTAGGACCTCCACTTCCATCAATAGAGCAGGAACACTACTGCACTCATTCTAGATACCTGCCCTAGGGACCTCCACTTCCATCCATAGAGCAGGAACACTATTGCACCCATTCTAGATACCTGCCCTAGGATCTCCCCTTCCATCCATAGAGCAGGAAGACTACTGCACCCATTCTAGATACCTGCCCTAGGTCCTCCACTTCCATCAATAGAGCAGGAAGACTACTGCACCCATTCTAGATACCTGCCCTAGGACCTCCACTTCCATCAATAGAGCAAGAACACTACTGCACCCATTCTAAATATCTGCCCAAGGACCTCCACTTCCATCAAAAGAGCAAGAACACTACTGCACCCATTCTAGATACCTGTCTTATGACCTCCCCTTCCATCTATAGAGCAGGAACACTACTGCACCCATTCTAGATACCTGTCTTAGGACCTCCCCTTCCACCTATAGAGCAGGAAGACTACTGCACCCATTCTAGATACCTGCCCTAGGACCTCCACTTCCATCAATAGAGCAGGAACACTACTGCACCCATTCTAGATACCTGCCCTAGACCTCCACTTCCATCGATAGAGCAGGAACACTACTGCACCCATTCGGGATACCTGCCCTAGGACCTGCCCAAGGACCTCCACTTCCATCAATAGAGCAGGAACACTACTGCACCCATTCTAGATACCTGCCCTAGGACCTCCACTTCCATCAAAAGAGCAGGAAAACGACTGCACCCATTCTGGATATCTGCCCTAGGACCTGACCTAGGACCTCCACTTCCATCAATAGAGCAGGAACCCTACTGCACCCCTTCTAGATACCTGCCCTAGGACCTGCCCAAGGACCTCCACTTCCATCAATAGAGCAGGAACCCTACTGCACCCCTTCTAGATACCTGCCCTAGGACCTGCCCAAGGACCTCCACTTCCATCAATAGAGCAGGAACACTACTGCACCCATTCTAGATACCTGCTCTAGGACCTCCACTTCCATCAATAGAGCAGGAACACTACTGCACCCATTCTAGATACCTGCCCTAGGACCTCCACTTCCATCAAAAGAGCAGGAAAACGACTGCACCCATTCTGGATATCTGCCCTAGGACCTCCACTTCCATCAAAAGAGCAGGAACACTACTGCACCCATTCTAGATACCTGCCCTAGGACCTCCACTTCCATCAATAGAGCAGGAACCCTACTGCACCCCTTCTAGATACCTGCCCTAGGACCTGACCTAGGACCTCCACTTCCATCAATAGAGCAGGAACCCTACTGCACCCTTTCTGAGCCAATCTACCACTCTCTCTTTCAGAGATTGTACTGTGCCACACCACCTGCATGTTCTAACCTCGCTCACCTTGTCATCCACAGGATGGCAGTCCACCTGCTGCCCTAGGGAGGCGCCCTCCCAGTTCTTAGAGATTTTCTGGGAGGGAATGGGGTGTCATCCCATGCTCAGAATCTTTGTAATTAGTGCTGGAAATTGACACATTTACAGTGGAATCCCCCCTCGTTTTGGGTGCCACGCGGCAGTGGGTACAGCCAGGACAGTATGTTGCTGGACCTGATTGTAGCGTCAGTGGGTTTGACAGAAAGAGGTAGTGCACCTTGGCGATAGTAGTGTTCAGCTGGCGAGCCGAAGCTGCCCAGCGCCCTGTAGCAGTGAAAGACTCAATCCCTGTCCCATGCCTGGTGGATAATGATCTTCATGACCCTGAGATAGTCACAGCGGCTTCCCGATCGAGGCCCAAAGACATCTCCGGATTGAACACTCTGAGAGCCTCAGGGCCTGGAGTGCTTCCAGAGGGCTTGTGTGAAGGACCGGCGTGGCCGGTAGCCCCTGGTCCAGTTCCACAGACTGCTGAGTTGCCTATTCTAGCGGGAGAGGGGCCAGTAGCCACTGAGGACCCTACTATGGTAGCAGGGGACTCAGTGACTCCAGAGTTGCCTGGCACAGTACAGGAACCTGAGGTGGAGGGCCAGGTAAGTTCAGACCTAAAGGGCCTGCCCAGGCTGGATGAATGTACATCAGCTGGGGGCTCAGATCAGGCTGACTTCTCTAAAACCCAGAAACAGTGTCCCACTCTGTCGGTCCTGCAGAAGCAGGTGTAAGAGCAGGCTAAGGGTGAGGCCCCTGGACAGTTCAAAGTGTTCAGGGAGGATGGACTGTTGGAATGTGAGCCAAAAGTGAGTGACTAAGACATCGGACTGGTATTCTGTGCAATTTACTGGCCACAGTTTGGTGTAAAAGTTAAGGAATTTGTCTGGTCCTGCCAGACTGGTCAAGCTTCTGGACAGTCAGGCGGTGCCACGAAGGCCCCCTTAATTACACGACCCGTGGTTAGGCGGCCTTTTGAGAGAATAGGTGTGGACATTTTGGTTCCTTTGGATCCCCAAACCAGCTCAGGGAACAGATTCATATTGGTGGTGTTAGACCACGCCACTAGGTACCCTGGGCCTGTCCCTCAGATGTGCATCAAAGCCCTCGTGGTGGCGAAGCCTCTGATTGGGATTTTCTCCAATGATAGTTTCCTGATGGTTTCCCCAAGGAAGTTGTTTCTGACAGGGGAATAATCTTCATATCAGCGTATGTGAAGGCTATGTGGGAAGAGTTTAGAGTCATCTACCGGTTCTCCACAGCCTTCCACCCACAAACCAATGCACTTGTTGAGCAGTTCAACAAGACCATGAAAGGCATGATAGGTGGCTTGGAAGAGCACCTGAGGAGAAAATGGGATACTCCTGCCATGCCTACTGTTTGCCTGCAGGGAGGTGCCACAGAACGGAGTAGGGTTTAGCCTCGTTGAACTTCTGTTTGGCCATCCTGCAAAAGGTCCCCTCAATCTACTGAGAGAGGGATGGGAGGGCAACCCCTCATCCCCCACGCAAAATGAGGTGGACTATGTACTTGGCCTTTGGTCTAAAATGGCAAAGTACATGGAACAGTCGACAAAGAATCTAAAGGCGAGTCAGGAGCTGGTGAAGCACTTGCACGACCAGAAGGCCAGAGTGACAGTCTATTCTGTAGGGCAGTTGGTATGGATTATGGAGCCTGTCAAACAGGCGTTCAGGATAAGTGGTCTGGGCTTTACTGTGTGCTTGGAAAGGTCAGTGAGGTAAATTATCTCATTGACGTGAAAGGGCCTAAACAGATGTGCAGGGTCTTTCACGTCAACCGGCTAAAACTCCATTATAGCCGGGATTACTTGGTCATGGCATAGGTGACAGATGGCGAGTCTGAGGAGGATACGGATCCCTTCCCAGACCTCCCCTCACACTGAAGCCACAGAAGGGCCAGTTGAAGGTGTCAACCTTGCAACAGACCTGTCAGAAGAGCAACTGATAGACTGTCACTGTTTACTGCAACAGTTTGCCAGGCTGTTTTCGCTGACTCCAGGTCACACAGATTGGTGCACCCTTGATGTGGACACTGGATACAGTAGGCTGGCGAAAACCAGAATTCACTGGATGTCCAGATAAGGGACACCATCAAGGAGGAAGTTTCCAAGATGTTGGTCATAGGAGTGATAGAGCCATCGCACAGTCCCTGGGCTAACCCAGTGGTTGTGCCCCCTAAAAAGACGATTGGCATGAAGACTGGAGTCCGCTTTTGTGTGGACTACAGGGGGCTCAATTCTGTGATGTAGACAGATGCTCACCCCATTCCTCGGGCAGATGAGCTCATTGACAAGCTTGGCACTGCCAAGTACATCAGTACCTTTGGCCACCAGCAGGGTACTGGCAGGTCGGCTTGACAGACAGAGCAAGAGAGAGGTCAGTATTTTCAACCCCAGGAGGACTTTATCAGTTCACCGTTATGCCCTTCGGATTGAAGAATTGAAGAATTCCCCTGCCACTTTTCAGAGGATGGTTAACCAGGTTTTGTCTGGCCTGGAAAACTTCATTGTCACCAATTTAGATAACATTGCTGTGCTCAGCCACACCTGGAAGGACCACCTATCCCACCTGAAACAAGTGCTTCAGGTGCTGCAGGATGCAGGTCTGACTATCAAGACCACAAAGTGTCAGATAGAGCAGGGCGCAGTGACTTACCTAAGCCATCTGGTCGGTGCAGGTAAGAAACAGCCTCTCGAAGCTCAGATACAGGCTGTGAAGGATGGGGGCCTCCCCACCACACAGGCACAGGTGAGAATGTTCCTAGATTTGACTGGGTACTGCCGGTCATTCATCAAGGGGTATGGGATCATTGTCATGCCCCTGAATGAGGTAACTTGGAAAAAAATGCCAGAAAAGCTAACTTGGACTGATTGTGCAGGGTCCCAGTTCTGAAAATGCCAGACTATGGTCAGTGGTTCATTATCCAGACAGGTGCCTGTGATTTTGGGAGTGGAGCAGTGTTAGCACAGCTGAACACACAAGGCATAGAGCAACCTGTCCCCTACACTAGCAGGAGATTAACAAAAAGGGAAAGGAACTGGGCCATCATGGGAAAAGTAGGTTATGCGTTCATTCGGGCAGTAAAGAAGCTGAAACCCATCTTTGGGTCTCACTTCACAGTCCAAACAGACCATCAGCCTCTGAGAGGGTTAATGGCCATGCAAGGAGAGAACCCTAAGCTTTTGCGCTAGGCCACATCCCTACATGGATTAGATATGGACATCCAGCACAGGCCAGGCTCCCGGCATAGGAATGCAGATGGCCTGAGCTGATGCTTTTGCCTAGATGACGAACCAGGCCCTCAGTAGGGTGGTGGTTCACATATTGAGGCTGGGGGGCATGTGAGGAATTAATCCATCTGCATGGTGGGCGTGGGCTCACCTGGGCTTTTTGAAGTTTTGTATTAAATGGATGATGGTAGGCAAAGCTCAGGAAAATATGTGGGGCTAATCCATACACATTTTCCTTTGCTCACACCCCGACAAATGCATAGACCCATGTACTCAGAGCTGGACACAGCCTACAGGCACAGTCCTCCCTGTCATATTTATTTGCAGTATGACAGCCAAGGAGGGCACAATGTCATCTCATGAAGGGGGAGGACACACCTCCCCCTGCCATAGCCATCCTGATTGACTGACAAAGGCTCCATGGAACTAGCCTGCTCTTTTGTTAGGCCCTGCATCTGGTGTCAGCGATTAACATGCCAGTAGAGGGTACATCCAGCAGGCCCCCAGGGAGCCTGGCTGCAGAAGATAACAAAGGAGACAGGAAACCCAACAACCTTTCATATGTAAATGAGTGAACCTGAAGACAGCTCCAGTCTCTCAGTATCAATGTCAGTGAACTGTCATGTCTCAGTCTATTGTTGCAGTAGGCCCCCCGGCTAGGGGGACCCCATTCATAAGGTACAAGAATGTGGTTTGCAGAAGCCAGAGGGTCTGGTCTCTCAGCATCTTCAAGGCAGACCTGCCGCTGTAATCAGGAGCCACACAGGCAGGACCATTAACCAGAGAGACTCTTTGATCACAGCAGACAAGAAGATGGGTGGGACTCGGTAGCACCATGGAGTGAACCCAGAGCTCTTTCTGTTGAGAGAAGAGTTCCACCATATTAGTTCTGGGACACCCCTTCTTCCTGTTTTACCCCTTTACCCTTTCCTGTTGCAAAGCCCTCTGGTTATGACCTCACACATACTGAAGATTGTTGGTAGGGATCCTAGGATTGGTTCGCTAAAGTAGCCTTAGCCTACACCAATCTCTGTGGCCCACTTGGCCTCAAAAGAGGGCTGGAGCTCCTCCTTTGAAGATCATCTGAACACCTCACAATAAGTAGAAAGAAGAACCCATCCTTGGATCCTGGCTGAAGGTACAGTCTGCCTTACAGCTTCCGCCAGTTTCAGAATGCCAGGAATATCCAAAGAGTTCAGTCTCCCTTAACCTCTCCCAGGGAACAGAGGGAGGAAATAACTCAGAGGACCCTCCAGCCGCTCCAGAACCAGTACCCAGCCAGCAAACAGTGTGCCCTGCTAGGCTCTGCAGCAAGCTCCCTGGAAGAAAGTGGCAGACGGTCTTTGAACCTGAATTCAAGGACAAGGCCGTTGCCTGCAACACACTCCCTAGCTTTGGACCGTTCATCTTAAAGGATGACGCAGGCCCTGTGAAGAAGCTGGGAGGAGTCCAACGACAAGCATCTACTGCCGTCTGCCTTAAAGGACATTCTGGAGCCAGTCGATTTCCTCAATCCACAACCGACTGCAACGCTGACCGTTGTCAAGCCACAGTGCTGAAAGAAACACATCTCGACCAGTGCTTCAGAGCCGCCGATCAGCACTGAGACAACGATCTGTGGCCCTGAGTTGCCGTGAAATGCGCCCTGAAGCTGTTCATCAAGCTTTACTCGTCGAACCGCTTTTCCGCCTTATACCCGCCGCTAACTCCCATTACGAACTCTGTCGCAGAAGCCTGAAAAGCGCCCTGAAGCCGACTTGACACTTTCGAGCACCAAGAACACCTACAGCAAAAGGGACATGGTGGTTCTGTCCCCTTGGTCATTCCCAGATGGCCCTTTTGCTGAAGCCAAGAGACCCTTTAAAACATTGTGGTTACTAACCATACCATCTACCCTCCTGTCAGCATCCAGAGTGCATCCCCTTTTTCCTCTTACAAACTGTCTGTCCTCTGTGTTCCTTTACAGGGGTGGTTTGTAGTTAGTAGTGTTGCTGGAACTGTCTGTTGTGATAATAATAAAGAAAGATATTTTCATACGGTCCTGACTGGCCCCTCCTTTCTCATTGGATAATAATTGTATTTTTACTGTGTAGCAAATAACCAATGATCTACGACCGTTAAAGGAGATAAGCCTGCCGTTTTGTGCACGTTACCAAAATTGGAGGTTTATAATTCTAATTCTATGCTTGTTTATTCCAATCTGTTTGCATCCATTCTGGTGTATTAGAGGTGTGGAGCTAATTGATAGTTGAGAAACCGACATTCATCCCTGGACCACTGACACCCCGGAAGTTGATTCATCACAAGTACTGTCACAGTACAGGGAGAAATGAGGTTATTCATGGCAAAATACAGAGCATTATGGAGATATTACTGGCACAATGCAGAAGGCTTCGGGAATAGTACTGTCACAGTACAGGGTGATATGGGGTTATTCATGGCACAATACAGAGCATTATGGAGATATTACTGACACGATGCAGAAGGCTTCGGGAATAGTACTGACGCAGTGCAGGTGATATGAGGTTATTCATGGCACAATACAGAGCATTATGGAGATATTACTGGCACGATGCAGAAGGCTTCAGGAATAGTACTGTCGCAGTACAGGGTGATATGGGGTTATTCGTGGCACAATACAGAGCATTATGGAGATATTACTGTCACGATGTAGAAGGCTTCAGGAATAGTACTGTCACAGTACAGGGTGATATGGGGTTATTCGTGGCACAATACAGAGCATTATGGAGATATTCCTGGCACAATGCAGAAGGCTTCAGGAATAGTACTGTCACAGTACAGGGTGATATGAGGTTATTCATGGCACAATACAGAGCATTATGGAGATATTACTGTCACGATGCAGAAGGCTTCAGGAATAGTACTGTCACAGTACAGGGTGATATGGGGTTATTCGTGGCACAATACAGAGCATTATGGAGATATTACTGGCACAATGCAGAATGCTTCAGGAATAGTACTGTCACAGTACAGGGTGATATGAGGTTATTCATGGCACAATACAGAGCATTATGGAGATATTCCTGGCACAATGCAGAAGGCTTCAGGAATAGTACTGTCACAGTACAGGGTGATATGAGGTTATTCATGGCACAATGCAGAGCATTATGGAGATATTACTGGCACAATGCAGAAGGCTTCATGAATAGTACTGTCACAGTACAGGGTGATATGAGGTTATTCATGGAACAATACAGAGCATTATGGAGATATTACTGGCACGATGCAGAAGGCTTCAGGAATAGTACTGTCGCAGTACAGGGAGTTATGAGGTTATTCATGGCACAATACAGAGCATTATGGAGATATTACTGGTACGATGCAGAAGGCTTCAGGAATAGTACTGTCGCAGTAAAGGGAAATGTGAGGTTATTCATGGCACAATACAGAGCATTATGGAGATATTACTGGCACAATGCAGAAGGCTTCAGGAATAGTACTGTCACAGTACAGGGTGATATGAGGTTATTCATGGAACAATACAGAGCATTATGGAGATATTACTGGCACGATGCAGAAGGCTTCAGGAATAGTACTGTCGCAGTACAGGGTGATATGGGGTTATTCGTGGCACACTACAGAGCATTATGGAGATCCCACCGGCACAATCCAGACCGGTTTAGGGTGATATGGGAACATTTCTGGCACAAAATAAGGTCTTGTAGGGATATTGCCAGAATAAGCAAGGTGCTGTGCAACCTTTAATTTCCCCTAATTTTACTAGACCCATTCGCTGCCGACCACATCACCCTCTTCTTCAGTCACCACCACGTTACGGGGTTTCATCCACTGGCCTATGACTGACTCTCCAGTTTGCAAGACTGCCCAGCACAAGTTAGCCCGTGTTATTATGACTCGGTCTTGCATTTCCTCTCATGTGGAGCGAGACAGAGAGATGGCGCTTTCATGCTGGCTGAGAACTAAAGCTCCCTCTAGCCACACACACGAACAGTGAACATCACAAGTGCACCTATGGCTGTGTGTCAGCAGGGCACTGGGCACAGTCCTATGCGTCCCTCTGACCAGCCACTGCATCCAGGGTTGTACAGCGGTGCATGCTGCCTTTCGTTTTGGAGAAGACACGATGGAGAGGCTGCTCTAGGCTGGACGTCTGGGGATCTTTTGGAAGGAGAGGTGATTAGAGAGGATGTTGGCGGCAGAATGGGTGCTGGTGGGGGGGTAGGTGCCACCGGCACATAAAGCATGTGTTGGGGGTGGGGGGCAATGGTAGAGCCCGCCTACCCGTGGATTCATCTGAACACGGGGTTGTTTGTGGTATGTAAGGTGTGGGGGTAACAGAAGTGCAGATTGCATTGTAATGGGGCAGAGGGCTCTTGAAAGGACCGATGCCCTGGTATCGATTTGAATGCAGGGGTGGTCACCGGTGGCAGCAGGAACGCAGCTGCTGGCGGGCATGCATTTCTCAGGGCAGTAGCGCACAGAGATGAGCCTCAGTTTGTGGTTTGCTCAGAGAGTGGCATGGAACTCGAGTCAACCTCATGCCTACCACTTGGGTCCTGATGGCCGAATTCTGGCCTGGCGCGCCCACCTGCATTTGCCTTAGCAAGAGAAGGATGCCCACATTGGCAGTGAGCACTTGCAGTGGGTTGGCTTCTCTGCTACAGAGACACCTGCCTGTCTCCTCTCCTGGAAGCAGCCCTGGTCCTAGTGTCTTGGCAGGCATGGGTCTGCAACCTGCAGCTCTCCAGATGTTTTGGACTCTATCTACTCTTCCTTCCTGCCTAAGTCTCTACTTCCAAATCTTTCTATCGCTTCGATCTTTCCGAGTGGCCACCATATTCAGAAGTGGTCTCCAATACACCCCCCAGTCCTCTAATCCTGCCCACCGCGTCCACCTTCATCCTCCCTCTCGTGCCGACCACACACGGCTCTGAGAGCCAGGCTCCTCATGTTCACTGAGGAACACTCACTCTTACGGGACATCCACAGGCTGCGGGGAGCCCGCAGCTGCCCCCATCCACATTTCTGGGGCATTCTCTGTGTGATCGTACACTGGTGTGTAACGCCCACATTGTTGTGTCTGACAGAAGCCCCACAGTGTGGAGTTTCTAGGCCAGCAGGCCGTTTCCCCCACACCCTAGATGGCCAAGAACATGACTTAGCTACCCATGCCACATCCTCCTAGGCCCTCCTCTATACTTGTGTCCCCTTCCTGTGTGAAAGCCTCATCCAGTCTGATGTACCCCCTTGACTTTATCAGACTATCCTGCAAATGACTCCTTAGATGCTCCTGAGAACAGACAGGTGACAGGACCTTACACATGCTCTATGCCTGAATGCCGTGGCTTGTCTGAGCACCAGCCAAGGTTCTGATGAACATCATTGCTAAAGTGCCTTCCTCGCCATCGCAAGGGAAGCCTATGCTCGCCCCTAAACCTGAATACAAACTCATTATGCCTTACTTAAATACCGCCCCGTAAATCAGTGTCATAATTTTGCTTTGAAATCAAAACCCAGCCTTGTCTCAAGCCCCCACACTCCTATTTTCTTTGTATGGCTTTTCTTTATTTTATGTTTTTGTTTTAACTTTTTTTATTTAGTAAAGTATATGGGCACTCTCCTTACACCCCCCTGCAGAAAATTATGGCCTTGATGTCAAAATTTTGCGGCGAGACAAAGAAAATATTCTGGTATATATATATATGTAGGTTTTGCAGCCTTTATACCCAATTTGAATAGTCAGGTACCTACTAAACTTACAGAATTCCCTTTCTAGAGCCCCATCGTGCCTCCGGGCTGATACAATCTCTCACAAAGGAAGTTCCTTCATGTAAGTGATGTGTAGAGCTTTGGGCCACTGGTGCACTGGGCAGCGGATATCAGAAACTGACATGGATGTGTCAATCAGACTAATTAGGATAAGTGGAAAATGGGAAAAACACTATAACTCGAGCCTTTTTAAACAACATTCCAAAAGCTTGTACAAACCTTTGAAAATGACCAATGTTGGGCTCTTTGGTTGCAAGCATAACTTCGCAATCGGCCGGATGGTATTTGGGCTTAAGGTTTACCAGCAGATCCTGATGGACTGGGCATAGAGACGAAGCAGAAGCAACTCTGTATAGGTCAAGCAGTGCCATCCTTCAATGTGCATGTGCCCATGGGAGCGAGTGGTGCTGGGCGACCATTGTTACAAGTGTACCGCGCCAAGGCCAGGGCATCCTCCCTCTATGGTTCCAATTTATAACCGCAGTAGAGAATGTTTTTCTAAAATAATAACCTCTTATGTTTGTCTAAAAGTACCCCGAATATCCCTCCAAAATTTGAGCTGAATTGGTTTGATATTGAAGATGATTTCATATTAAAGACTAGTATTTGGGAAAGAATTTAAACTGCAAGTTTGATAAAAATTCAAGATGGCTTAAAAGATGTCCTGGACCTGCAGGATGTATTATCATTGCCTTGGTGCATTCATATTAAATCAATCCTCTTAAAATTGAATTTAAATACGTTTTGGATTAATCCTACATCAATCGACAAGAACTCTACACAAACTGTCCAATGACTCAGTAAGTTAATACATTTTATATCACTGGTCCTTGAAATGTACCCCAGGATTTCAACCATATCTAGACCTTGTTAGAACAAAACTTGCGTGATCATTATATATTCCTTTTAGACTGGGTACCCTTCTATTAGGTTGTTTAAAGAAGCACTGGAATTCGACCTTCAATGCCTGTTCTATGCCAGACCTGCAATGATGTCACTGAGTCTTGGGTCCATTTCTTATTTGTCTGCCCAGTTTATACAGATTTGAGAGCTGCTTAATGAAATCATTTGGTGTTTACTGCGTCAATGAGTCTCTTATTTTATGTTAATCGACCCTCAATGATAAGCTGTTTGGTTGGCTGTTGCCAATTTTATCTATAGCGCTTGACTGCGACAAGATTAAAGATCCACTTCTCTTAATACCTTATATTTCATTGATATATATTACAATGAAATGACAATCCTATTCTGTTTGAGCTGGTAGCTATGCTACAGTGATCGGCGCTTATATATGTATACTCTGTATTGCGCTTGCACTTTCTTTCGTCTGACTGTACTTTAATTTTTGTAACTGCGTTAATGACGTGTCAAACAAAGCTAAAGAATGTAATTAAGTAAGATGGATGGTCTGACTTGTCTCTTGCCATCTATGCACATTCATCATCCCATACTAGCCTGACAGCGCTCTAGAGAACCTCAATATTAAATGCATATTCTCCCTCCACCACTGATATTTTACTTTATGTGGCGTTGAAGCAATTTGATGCCGATGGTGGTGAGGTTTCTCGGTGGATTGGGGAAATCTTGTGCACGCTATGGTAGTGCTCCCATGGGCTGGTTGAGGTTATGTTGTCGCTGATAGTGGAAATTTGTTACCACTGGTTGTAGAGGGAATTTCGTTGACTTTGCGCTCTGAAAGAGTTGTGCACGAGCGCGATAGAAATAAAATAGCAATCAATATAATTCTGCTTTTATCAATGTACTGGGCAGAATATGTTTGGAAACTGCACCAATTATTGTTTTCATATAGTGACCTTAATGAGACAATATTCCCCTACTTGCTTCTGGTCTTCTAATTTATTTTGAGTACCTTTTAATCTTATGCTAATACAATGTTTTCTACTATGAAAGGATTGACATTTGATGCAATGATCTGCTGACTATGCAAACATCCTAGTCACGGATATCACCCCTCTCTCCACCAATAATGATACTTATAATTTCCCCAAAGCAATGCACATGAAAAATATGTATATTCAATTATTATTATTACCCAACCAAGCTTGTTTAATGACCCCGGAAGGATGAAAAGCTGAGTTGGGGTTGCCGGGATTTGCACATCACACACAGATCTCAGCAGCAAGTGCTTAACCCACACAGCTATCAGAACGATCTAACATCAGCAAACTTGTCTTCTATATGGAAACTAAAATTATCTTAGCACAGTGTCTCCTTGGGAATTTCCCCATTCTAGTGTAATGCAAGGGTGATTCCCTCAGTCACACACTGTTAGACAAGGTGTGACCTGGGTGTGATGGGGCAGGTAGCACACTATAGCATCCCTGTTCTTCATTTTTCTCTCACATATAAGATATCTCCTCTGTTGCGCTGTCTCCTCTCACCCTGCCTTGTAAACTCAACTAATCCTGGCCCATGGAGGCATTTGGCAATTTCCCAGTGGATCGCTGCACCACGGGACTCTTGGGGGTGGGGACCCTAGTTATCTGTTCCTCTTACCTTTTCTCCCTAGCACCCATCTCCCTTCCTTCCATCTCTCCTCATTAGCCAAACCCTGTCAAAATAAATCATTTGTTTTATAACTTCCAGTGCCTTATTTTTCACTCCTAACAAAGGTTATTGCCAGTCGAATGTTATATTTAACTACTTTGTAATCCCTGTATAGAAATGTGCTTTAGAATGATTCCCTAAATGGACCATATTCCTTCCAATGCTCTTGTGGCAGAGCCCTCCTAACCTTGCTTAGAGGGGTTGGGTTTGCTGGTATGATGTACTATAGGTTCACTTTGAAAAGCATTTCAAGGCCACGTTGGGTTCCCAATCCAGCACGGAGCCCTAAAGCAGACGCCACCTTTTTTCTAGGGCACTAATGGTCATGGTTGGACTGCTCTGAATTCTTCCACCAGGCTTCCCTGTTGTGAGGTCTTCCCTGCCCCACCAGAGGCACTGCACTTCTTCACAGTAAGGCTTTCAACCTCTCGTCCACCATCATACGGGCGAACCATGGATCTGCATGCTGCCGCCTCCCAGATATGTTTGACTACAACTTCAATAGCCCCTTACAATGAACTATGCCGGCTACGACTGATGGAATTAGTAGTTTAACACATCTTGAGATCCAAATGTTGCAGACCCTCTGAAACAGGCCTACACAATTGCATGAATCCGTTTGACAGACTACCCACATTTAAATTGGATTTGCCGTCTACAGGTTGGGTTTATCTTGCCTTGCCACTCACTCCACCTATCCCTCTCACAGGCCAACCACAAATTCCACTGCACTTATTTAAATTGATGAGCTGCCGTCCCTTTATTCAGAAGTCTGATAAAAGGTAGTGATGCCTTTTCATCAAAGTTCCTGAGGTAGAGAAACTATCACACATCCGGTGAGATTAGGTCCAGAAAGGGACAACGGATTACCTTCATCCTACACTCAACAATATCACAGGAAGTGAGGACTCTTGTTTCTCCCTGTTGACATCACAGGAAGTGACATCTCTGGGGTAAAATCTTTATTAGCACCCGGGGCGTGGGAGCCAAAGTCTGAATCCCATGATCCAAGCCCTCATTCCAAGCAAACTGATGGCTGCTTCCCCTGCCCTGCCATCTTCGCCCATCCTCCCTTCCCTTTGATACCAATTTAGCCCCAATCCCCCTCCCCACCCCCACTTACCTGCTTACTGCAGTGGTGACGCCCACCGCCGCTGCAGCCCCTCTCTCTCTCCCGGCTGCTGGGTGCCATGGAAATGGAAGAGGGGCTCCATATGGAGCCGCACCTTCCAGCTCCGTGGTGGCCATCTTCTGTCGCCGTGAGACATCCCATTCACTAAAAAAAATACTTTCCCGGGGACCCTCCTTGTTTTGCCAATAGGCCAATATCACACGTTTCAGCCATTGGAACAGGTGATCATTGCTGTGTTCCGAGCAACCTGACAGCGGCTTCCTCACCCCATCATCCTTCCCGCCCCTCCTGTCATAGTTTCCTTCCGTACCCGCACCCCTACCCCACTTACCTGATTTATTTAGTTGGCGGCGGTTATACCTCCACCGCTCCAGCCTCCCCGGCTACCATGGACATGGAAAAGGGGCTCAGTCTGGAGCCCCACATTACAGATCCATGGCGGCCATCTCAGAAAAGTGTTTTGTTTAAATGAACAGAACGCTGCGAGGCCTCCCGTTCATTCAAACAAAATATATTGCTGTCAGCACCCCGGGTTTCCGGATTCAAAACCTGAGCTGGTAATAGCAATACTAGCCCATCCAGGGTGGTAACAGCGCTGGGGCCCATCGTTAAGGCCCTCATACTATAGTTTGGGGCTCTGGGCCAGTCCCACCCGATCTGGCCTGATGGATCGGGTATTATTGCTATAATACATGATTATAAAAAAAACAGTCGTTTATAAAGCACGTAAAGGTCTTGTTTAGTTATCCATCTCTAAAAATGAATTGGCCTCTACCTTGATCTCTCCTGGATATATGCCAGTGTCACATACATCAGAGCCATCATAGGAAATAGCCACTTCCTTCAGTTGCCAGTGTCACCTACATCAGAGCCATCATAGGCAATGGCCACTTCCTTCAGTTGCCAGTGTCACCTGTTCAGATGCCAGTGTCACCTACATCAGAGCCATCATAGGCAATGGCCACTTCCTTCAGTTGCCAGTGTCACCTGTTCAGATGCCAGTGTCACATACATCAGAGCCATCATAGGAAATAGCCACTTCCTTCAGATGCCAGTGTCACCTACATCAGAGCCATCATAGGAAATAGCCACTTCCTTCAGATGCCAGTGTCACCTACATCAGAGCCATCATAGGCAATGGCCACGTCTTTCAGTTGCCAGTGTAACATACATCAGAGCCATCATACCCTTGGTATATGCCAGTGTCACATACATCAGACTCATCATAGGCAATGGCCACTTCCTTCAGTTGCCAGTGTCACCTACATCAGAGCCATCATAGGCAATGGCCGCTTCCTTCAGATGCCAGTGTAACATACATCAGAGCCAACATAGGTAATGGCCACTTCCTTCAGTTGCCAGTGTCACATACATCAGAGCCAACATAGGCAATGGCCACTTCCTTCAGTTGCCAGTGTCACTTACATCAGAGCCATCATAGGCAATGGCCACTTCCTTCAGTTGCCAGTGTCACGTACATCAGACTCATCATAGGCAATGGCCACTTCCTTCAGTTGCCAGTGGCACCTGTTCAGATGCCAGTGTCACTTACATCAGAGCCATCATAGGCAATGGCCACTTCCTTCAGTTGTCAGTGTCACTTACATCAGAGCCATCATAGGCAATGGCCACTTCCTTCAGATGCCAGTGTCACTTACATCAGAGCCATCATAGGCAATGGCCACTTCCTTTATTTGCCAGTGTCACCTACATCAGAGCCATCATAGGCAATGGTCACTTCCTTCAGATGCCATTGTCACTTACATCAGAGCCATCATAGGCAATGGCCACTTCCTTCAGTTGCCAGTGTCACATACATCAGAGCCATCATAGGCAAAGGCCACTTCCTTCAGTTGCCAGTGTCACATACATCAGAGCCATCATAGGCAATGGCCACTTCCTTCAGTTGCCAGTGTCACTTACATCAGAGCCATTATAGGCAATGGCCACTTCCTTCAGTTGCCAGTGTCCAATACATCAGAGTCATCATAGGCAATGGCCACTTCCTTCAGATGCCAGTGTCACTTACATCAGAGCCATCATAGGAAATGGCCACTTCCTTCAGTTGCCAGTGTCACCTACATGAGAGCCATCATAGGCAATGGTCACTTCCTTCAGATGCCAGTGTCACTTACATCAGAGCCATCATAGGCAATGGCCACTTCCTTCAGTTGCCAGTGTCACATACATCAGAGCCATCATAGGCAAAGGCCACTTCCTTCAGTTGCCAGTGTCACATACATCAGAGCCATCATAGGCAATGGCCACTTTCTTCAGACGCCAGTGTCACATATATCCGAGCCATCAAAGGCAATGGCCACGTCCTTCAGTTGCCAGTGTCACATACATCAGAGCCATCATAGGCAAAGGCCACTTCCTTCAGTTGCCAGTGTCACCTACATCAGAGCCATCATAGGCAATGGCCACTTCCTTCAGTTGCCAGTGTCACTTACATCAGAGCCATTATAGGCAATGGCCACTTCCTTCAGTTGCCAGTGTCACCTACATGAGAGCCATCATAGGCAATGGTCACTTCCTTCAGATGCCAGTGTCACTTACATCAGAGCCATCATAGGCAATGGCCACTTCCTTCAGTTGCCAGTGTCGCTTACATCAGAGCCATTATAGGCAATGGCCACTTCCTTCAGTTGCCAGTGTCCAATACATCAGAGTCATCATAGGCAATGGCCGCTTCTTTCAGATGCCAGTAAAATCCCTTTCGCCAGTTACAGGCATCTTACTCTGCCTATTCACACACATGCCAAGCACGGCTTCACATGCCAAGGTGATGACTTTGCATGCCAAGTACAACCTCTGATATTCATGTACTGTCATTATGGGCGGCCACAAGCCAACATGCCACTGAATGCACACGTATTGCCGTCTTATGACGGATCTAGCCGCCCCTGCCAGATATAAATATCACAAGGAAGGTATAGCCACGCGTGGGCTGGCACCGCCATCACATGCCAAGTGCAGCCTTCAATGCTCAAGTACCGCAGTCTTATGCCACATAAAGCCTGAGCTATGACAGGTGTAGTCATCATATGTGAGTTACAGCCTCACATGTCCAGGTTCTGCCATAATATGGTCAAGATTCCAAATCCTCAAATTCCACAGTGATGTCTCTTCATGATTGATAAATCTGCATGTGCCAGGTATGATCAACATGTTCGACGTTTAGCATCCCATGTCCAGGTGCTGGCATCATTGCACGTGAATCCCAAATGCCCCCATGTGTCCCTAGTCCCTCTTCCACTCGAGGACTTGAGTGATGTCGGGGTTAGTGATGTCACTAGTCCAAGGACTTCATGTAGGCTCTGCACGCCTTCCATGTATCATTTGCCTATCTGAATGCACCAAATGCCTCCACTCGCTGCCCCCCCCATTCATTTGCCTATCTGAATGCACCAAATGCCTCCACTCGCTGCCCCCCCATTCATTTGCCTATCTGAATGCACCAAATGCCTCCACTCGCTGCCCCCCCATTCATTTGCCTATCTGAATGCACCAAATGCCTCCACTCGCTGCCCCCTATTAATTTGCCTATCTGAATGCACCAAATGCCTCCACTCGCTGCCCCCCATTCATTTGCCTATCTGAATGCACCAAATGCCTCCACCCGCTGCCCCCCCATTCATTTGCCTATCTGAATGCACCAAATGCCTCCACCCGCTGCCCCCCCATTCATTTGCCTATCTGAATGCACCAAATGCCTCCACCCGCTGCCCCCACATTCATTTGCCTATCTGAATGTACCAAATGCCTCCACTCGCTGCCCCCCCATTCATTTGCCTATCTGAATGCACCAAATGCCTCCACTCGCTGCCCCCCATTAATTTGCCTATCTGAATGCACCAAATGCCTCCACTCGCTGCCCCCATTCATTTGCCTATCTGAATGCACCAAATGCCTCCACCCGCTGCCCCCACATTCATTTGCCTATCTGAATGCACCAAATGCCTCCACTCGCTGCCCCCCATTCATTTGCCTATCTGAATGCACCAAATGCCTCCACCCGCTGCCCCCACATTCATTTGCCTATCTGAATGCACCAAATGCCTCCACTCGCTGCCCCCCCCCATTCATTTGCCTATCTGAATGCACCAAATGCCTCCACCCGCTGCCCCCCCATTTATTTGCCTATCTGAATGCACCAAATGCCTCCACTCGCTGCCCCCCATTAATTTGCCTATCTACATGCACCAAATGCCTCCACTCGCTGCCCCCCCATTCATTTGCCTATCTGAATGCACCAAATGCCTCCACCTGCTGCCCCCCATTTATTTGCCTATCTGAATGCACCAAATGCCTCCACCCGCTGCCCCCCCACATTCTTGGGAACACTGTTAGAGGGGGAACAATGTTGTCCTTCCTTTGAATCTCCCTTTACCCCTCAGCATAAATAGGGTGCTATTGAGGGGGTAGGAATGAGACAAGGGTTAGGAAATGCAGAAAGAAATAGGGTGCCTTAGGATCCATGCTTGCCGCCTGCCTCTGTGGCTAAGGGTGGCAAGAGCACTGCCATGGGGTCATGGCCCAAAATGTCACCCTCAGAATTCCGACTCCCGAAATTCTGACTTTTTTTTTAAACCGCCCTACGCCACATATATTTATGTTGGGGGGTATGAGATATAATAGTATTATACGGGGCTGCAGGGGGTCTTTTTTTTTAAAGTCTGCATTTTCAGCCGTCGGAATTCTGGGGGTCGTAGTAATCCCATAGGTCCCTGCCATGTCTATCCCATCAGCCATAGCCAACCTAGTCAGTGGTGAAGGCTCATGGGGTCTGTGGACCAAAACAACTGGAGGGCTACAAAAGGAGTAACCATACACCGCACTGTATTTGTGCGGGAAAGACTAACGTTAACTTAGAGTGTCACCCCAAAATCCTTTGTTTCCTGTTTGTCATCCCTCCACGTAGTCTCCAGGTTTGCTTGTCTATGTGTTACTGTTTGTTAAATACTTATATTTTGCAAACTCGTCTGGAAGCACTGCACGGCTAGAATGCACTCCCACACCAACCAAGGCCTAATGGAATGTTTCTAGTGTGAGCTGTTGTGCCAATGCCCAGACTGCACCTCTAAAAATGATTACAAAGTCCAAGAACACAAATAATCCTTGGCATTCTGATTTCCTAAAGAGTTTGCTAAAGGATTATCGTAAGAGAGAGAACATTTGGCTCAAATCTAGAAGCCCTGAAGATTGCCAGGCCACTAAAGCTGCTTGGACTAGTGACAAAAAAGGAATTCTCTCCGATAAATCACAATTTCTCCAGAATCAGGTTCAACTTTCCAAAAATAGATCGAAAGAACACTTTGCCGTCATTAAATATCTTTCTGCCCCTGCGTGTATCTCATTTAGCCCTAAGCAGCACCTAATTTGATGAATAATTTTAATTAATTCTTTACGAAAAAAGTCAATTGTATACAATAGAATATTGACTCTCACACCACGACCTCTTACATCTCAGGATTAGACACTGAGATGGAACCCTGGTCCCCATCTATATCTCCTTAATGTACATCTACTTCAGTTAGTGTAGAAGAAATTGAGGCACTGATTTGAAAACTAAAAAGTACAAGCCACTATTAAGGTCCACTCCCAGCATGCCTGCCAAACAACAGGTGCCTTTATTATGTGATTTTATTGCTGCTTTTGTCAATGTGTCTTTGGCTCAAGGCTGTGTGCCTTTAGACCTTAAGAATTCCTATTTGACTCCATTGCTAACGAAATCTTCACTTGACCATAATGTTCTTTCCAACTGTCGACCCATTGCAAGTCTGACAGCAAACAATTTTGTAAAATATTTTGGAAGAAAATTGAATATTGGACACTTATTGATCTAGCTGCAGAGTCTGGCTTAGTGGCGGTGTGGGATGATATTTTCCGGGCCTCTGATGAAGGAGATTTAAGCATGTTATGCTCGATTTGTTAGCGGCATTCTTACATCCAGGCTAACCAAGGTGGCTCAGATATCTGAAGATTCTCTGAAGTGGTTCTCCTCTTTCCTGTCAAATCGCACTCAACAGGTCAAGAGGGGACTCTGCTATTGTGAATCCTTACCGGTTCCTTGCATTTAGCACAGGGGTCGTCACGTCCCCTTTATTGTTTAGCATATAGATCCGGCAGGTGCTAAACATCTTCTCAGAGTTTGATCTATGTTGTCACTCCTACGTCGACAAAACGCGCATTTATGTTAGGCTTAATAATCCCTCATTCGCCATTACCCGGGTGCTAGCTTGCGCGCAAAAAATACAAAACTGGATGCTTGAAAATATGCTCCAGCTCAACCCGTCTAAGACCAAGGTTATTATGCTTGACCCAAAAAAGTCAACTGACCAGTGTTTACACTGAGACTCCCTGCCCTGCCAGGTTTGATATTCTGACCACTTCCTTTACTAAGGTATATTTTGTTTGGCAGGCGAACGTAAGCAGCAACGCACATGTTTCGCGACAAAATGTCTTCAGGTGGTAGTGCGCGTTACAAATCTTCCTAAAATAACATAATATGTTAGTGATGTGGTCAAATCCATTCACTTTCAACTCAGACTGTTGAGACCAATTCTGCCCCTTCTGGCAGAATCAGACCACTGTGCAGCCATAGGTACCCTGGTTAATTTCAGGTTGGAATATCATAGTGGCTTATTACTGAGTATTCCAACTGGTCAGATTCACCGCCTCCAGGTTCTCCCCAGATCTGCCTCTGTTTCTCCTTATCGTAGGAACCTTCATTGGTTTCCTGTCCAGCAGAGATTCTCTTTGAGATCCACTGCTTGATCTTTAAATCTACTCAGGGCACTGCCCCCACCTATCCAGCGTCTAAAATGTCTCTCCATAATCCATCCGATTCCCTTCGATCGACTGGTCGAAATGTCTGATCCACTCCCTTTTGTCATTTCATGCACCGGGGAGACAGTAGCTTTTCAATCGGTGGCCCCTGTGGCTGGAATCCTTCGCCTACCAAATTCCGAATGATTGGCTATCTGCCTCTGTTTCGGAAAAAGCTGAAAACGTATTTGTTTCAGTGATTTTCTTAGCTGATTCTCTACTTTCCACTCTCGCCAGATTCATGTATTGTTTATTTATTTATTGTTTGCTTGTTAGGCGCTTATACAATAAGAATATACTGTTTCATTTGACATCTGCGCCTAGATGCAGCCCCTGCTTGGTTCCGTTATGGATTTGCACGTTATAAATTAAAAAATCAATCAACACACGTCAACAGCACAGTGTGTGGCACCAGTGTGCCATGAAATATTCTTTTCTTTTGGGGTCCTGCTTGCAAAACTACACAGTGATGTAGACGAACAGCAAGCATTGGTCATACAAAAGCAAATACTGTACTTTTTATAAACCACTTAGTTACCTCTGCCTATTTGATCAGTATGCTCTCCTCCAAAGTACTTTGCTGTTTTTGTTGATGGTTATGCAATAGGAGGCTACCGTCAATGGAAAACGCAGAGGCATGCAGCGGGTATTAGCAGACAGCCCACAGTGCTGCAAGGCCCTACCGTTCACTATTCAGCACTATACAGATCCGTGGCAGAGGCTAATTCTGGTGCCAGGGGGCGGGTGGACGCTGAAGGGGCACCATGGTTCTCAATGATTCATGTGTCAGTCCTCGTGGTTGGTGAATGTTTCCAGTTTAGATGCCCAAATATTTACCAAATTAATGCGAGCATCCAAATGTAGAAACAGAGGCCAAAATAATATAAAAGGGTTTGCGGGGTGGGGGGGCTCGCCCACCGAGAATGTTTTGTGTTGAAATGTTGCATTTTGCAACACAAGATTTGGGGGAAATGCGGTAAAAAGTTATACAATTACGGTAAAACATGAAATAAAGACATTACATTTCATGGTTTACGCTCCATGTTTGTCAGCGCCCTTAAGTCTTAGGGTCAGTGGTCTTCTGCGCTATACAAATGTTAAATAAATAAATAAGTCACATCTGGTGAATGACTTCAGTGTAGGGGCTTAAATATTTCCCCAAATTAGCACAAGTGACCGAGCGTAGCAAATGAGCACAAACAAATGTTGGGTGGTGCAGAGGAATGTTCTCCCTTGGAGCATTATTAAAATAATGATTTACGTAATATACATACAATTGAAAATTGATTCTCTAGTTGAACACATGAAAAAACAATCCAGTAAATGCAGTGGCCACAGTCTATGCCATTAATGGTCAGTAAATGCATGAACCTTCAGCCACAATCCATCTGTGCTGGTAATGGTCCATGCAAATCACTTGCATGAAGCTACGGCCACAATCTTTCTTTACAGCATGCATGAAACCGTGACAACAGCCTATCTAGCCAGTAGTGGTCACTCTAAATCACTTGCATGGCCCTTAGGCCAAAATCAATCCATGCCAATAATGATCACTGCAAATCACTTGCATGAGGCTGAGGCCACAGCCTGTAGTGGTCACTGTGAATTATTTTAATGATCCAGAAGTCTTAACCTATACATGCTAGAAATGGTCACTGTAAATCACTTGCATGATCCTCTGCCACAATCCATCTATGCCAGTGATGGTCACCGTAAATCACTTGCATGATCCTCTGCCACAATCCATCTATGCCAGTGATGGTCACCGTAAATCACTTGCATGATCCTCTGCCACAATCCATCTATGCCAGTGATGGTCACCGTAAATCACTTGCATGATCCTCTGCCACAATCCATCTATGCCAGTGATGGTCACCGTAAATCACTTGCATGGAGCTACAGCCACAATCTCTCTTTAGCAGACACTATTGATCTACAAGCAGCATTTTTCTGCAAAGTACAGAATTGTTTCTTAGGAATGTATCTTCTTTTTACAAAACAAGAACAGAAGTGCTTTAAATGAAACCATACTGCACATTTTCTTCAAACATATTTTTAGTACATTTTCACAAATCCTATCAATTTAAAGAGTTATTTATGCTTTTTAAATGTTTTAAATGTTTAATTGTTTTTTCCACATGATTTGAGGAGTGTGTCTGTATCCTTATATTGTGCAGAGAATTCAAGGCCCTGGTTGGACAAATTAAAGTTATCCATCCGAGAAAGCTAGGAGCTGGCCTTTCATGGCTCCGCCCCACTTTCCAGCACCCTCCTTCGGCGTGCTTCGCTAAGCGCAGTAGGTTCATGCCTGGTCCCTCTCGACAGAGACGCATAGTAAGAAGCCAGACTCCAATAGACGAGGAGAGCTCTCTGCTGGCAGCAGCGCGTGCAGTAATACGCCCTTCAAATACTTGCGCTATAATAGCCTCGCAGGGCGCGTCAGCTCTGGCATCAGACGGATGGGTGGGAGTTTTGTGGCAGAAGGTGCGTTGTGCCCATGGGGGCTAAGTGTTATACGGCTGCTTGCAAGAAAAGAGAAGTGGTGTTCTGTATTGCACGAGGACATTAAGTTATTTGGGTCCATTGTACTACTGGATAATGCAGGCTTAGGCCAAATTTGAGTCAGTACTTCCAAATTCCAAACACAGCATCAGGTCATCAGGTTATGTCGTTCCCTGTCATAGCACCAGGTCCTGCCATGTCATCATGTCATGTCAATTACTTTATGTAAATCGGTGCTACGCCATAAGTGGGATTTAGGCGCTAGCTGTAAATTAACTGGTACTGTGTATATTAGAGAATGAGCACATTAAAAAAGAGCCACAGCTTTTGATTTTTAAAGAAAGGTGGCAGATCATGAGTAAGACACATATCAAAGAGGAGTGCGTTCCATAGCCTTGAGTCTAGCATAGAAAATTCCCTGCCCCCTGGTCACTGTCACAGAGTAAAGATGACACGGTCTCCTTAAGAACAGGCTGACCCCAAAGTAAGGGAGGGCGAGGGGGGAGGGGCAGGGGAAACGGAAACGGGGTAGACTGGAGGTAAGGAGCAAATAAAGGAAGTCACAATTGTCAATGGCTCTGTGTCGTTTGTGATATTGGGGGACCACTAAACCCCAAAACAACTGGTGACGAGAACAGAAAGCGAACCCTGCGCGGGTGATCAGCTGGAACATGGGCAGGGGCGCCTGACATTTCCGGGAGCGGCGTGTGGCAATAGGAAAGCCGTACGGAAGGAAGCAGAGGATCGCCCGACACAGCGGTAGACACAGCGGGAAGGCCCTGTGCACCGGGACGCGAGTGCGCACCACAGCAGTGAGAGTGAGCTGCAGCATGGCGGCCTGCTGAACTGAAAGGAGATCGAAGCGATGAAGTTCACGGGGAAGACCGTTACACCCCATTTTGGCACGGCCAGTTCGGCACGGGCTAGTTTGGCACAGACGTTTGGATGCACGACCCGTTTTGGTGCAAAAGAATTGTTGCCCTCGCGAACCCAGGCTTGCGAGACCAGAGAGGTAACCACAAGGTATAAGAGATATTATGGTTTCATATTCACAATTTACATATATTAGGTCATTTCTTAAGAATAAGTGACGGTCATTGGATGCTTTCCTTTTCCTGAAAAAGGACCTTGGTTAACATATGTAACTTGTGCATACGAAAATGCATACGAAAATGATACAGCGTCACGACAGTGTGGTCCTCCACATGGGGACAAGATCTGCACTCCTCAAACTTGGCCCTAAACTCAATCTCTGTGGGTTCTCGCTCAAGGAGTTGGAGGAGGACAAGCGTACCCGTTCTGAAGGTACCAAGGACAGGGACCATGTCGAAGGAGGATCTCAAAAGTTTAAACCAGTCCCCGAGCAGGGTTGTCTACCGCAGTCAGTGAAAAGGGCCCAGGACGACTTACAGGCTGATGTCCGAGGAGTCTTAACACGCAACTCCCCGAACACACCCGAGGAGAACTCTGTAGGGTTCCTAGCAGAAAAATCATAATGCCAGCCGGATCCCTCTTGTGCTCCACGAACCACCTTGGCTAAAGGCAAAACGATTATGAATTGGAACACAAGGGGGTTCTCCCACCTGCTAGGAAAGCAAGCTTGGGACCCAACAAAATACAACCTCTTTTGCTTACAAGAGACGTGGCTGTGTGATTTACCCCTCCTAGATGGATACGAAATGTTGCTAAACCCGGCCATAAAGGGCCTCAAAGGTAGACCAAGTTCGGGCCTCCTGCAGGGTATAAATGTACATCTGGTCTAAGGGTGACTTCGTCCACAAATCAAAACCCTTGGATACAACTAACTACAGTTCAATTAAACACCAAGGTTGGGTCAGACCTATTGGAATGGAACCTGCTCGTATGTAACATCTATTGGAGACCCACAGAAAGACAAAAGGACAACTTCAAGGAAGAATTGCTTAAAGCGATCGACGACGCTAGGATTTTGCGTCCCAACCTAGAGGTCCTCCTCTGTGGTGATTTCAAAATGGAATGCTTTGATAAAAAGGGGAGAAAAATCAAGTTTCTGTCTGTGCACTCCACAAACAACATATCAAGAGGAGTCGACCTCGACAAAGAACTAGCAAGTAGAAACATCTTAATGGTAAATGGAAGCCTATTGGGCGACCTACCCGCTGCCACTACCTGGAAACGGGCAAATCAAGGCAGTACATTGGATTATATGTTCGTAACAGAGTCACTGATGGGTAAATTAAAATCGTTGAGAGTGATTCAAACGGCCTTGAGCAACCATAACATCTTGGAACTTGTAACTGAGGAATGGAACACAGATCACTCCCAAATGGTCCAACACCTACCGGAATATCAACTCGATCTGACTCTGGGTGGAAATAGAATCAGAATTCAGAGAAAAGTTATGGGTGCAATACTGGACAATCTATAGAGGCTAAAACCTGTCGAGCACGACCAAAGTGCAAACCCCATTGAATACACTGAGGTATTGAAGGTTTTCAACAAAAAGGTTGTGAACAGGAGTGGCCCCTCTACCTATAGGCATGCCTATGACCATCAAATTGTAGCCAAAAAAAAGCCATTCAGAGGGCCAGGAGGCAATTTAAAAAAATCCAACATGCATGTTGACCTAGTTCTGTATAAAGAAACCAGGACCAGCTACAGAAATTGGCTCACTCAACACAAATACCTCATACTGCAAAAAGACAGTGAGAAGATGCTAAATCTAGTCACCGGTAAAAACATCTCTGGTATCTGGAAACTAATCAACGAGATATGTATTCCTGTCAACTCAAAAACCGTTAACCGAATTCCACCAAAGGCCTGGGAGGAGCACTACCAGAATCTCTATTCCTCAGGAAACACCAGCGGACCCCACAAATGCTTACCATCGGATGAACCATGGGATCTGAATTTTGACAAACAGGACATTGTGGATCTTATGAACAAGGCAAATTAATCCTGTGCTGCTGGGCCGGATGGTCTTACAAATTACATCCTCAAGAGAGATCCAGAGAAATGGGCTGAATTTATGACAATCCTGTTTAAAAACACAATTAGACTCAAAAGGATCCCTAACTCCTGGACCAGGTCTATAATTGTACCGATCTTCAAGAAGGGTGACAGGTCTGTTCCTGGGAAGTACAGACCGATCGCCCTATTGGACGTCGTGGGTAAAATATTCACTGCAGTGCTCCTTAAACATCTGAACGCTTGGAGTTGGTGGTCATACCACCAGGATCCCTGGCAGTCGGGGTTCCGCAAGGGTATTGGTACATCCCTGAACATACTAATCATCAATACACTAAAATGTATGGTCATGGGCAAAAACTACAAAACCATCTACATCGCGTCCATAGACCTTGAACAGGCGTTTGACTCTGTTGACCGTGGACTTCTGTGGATTAAACTAAGGAAATGGGGCTGCCCAAACAACCTGAGGGAACCCTTGGAGGCACTCCACACAGGAACAACCATCCAAATTAGACTGGTCAGAAAAGGAACTCTATCCAATAAAGTTGTCTCTGAAAATGGGCTGAAGCAGGGGTGTTGTTTGGCTCCAGCTGTTTTCAGCCTATTTATATCAGATATGTTTGAAGCATTTGGGGTAGTAAGAAGCTTCCCACCAAAGATTGGTGGGACCCCTGTGGGTAGGCTGTTGTTTGCTGATGACCTCCTTCTATTAGATCAGACCGCAATAGGTCTACAGCGACAGCTAAAAGCTCTGGAACTGTATGTTCAGGGAAACGGAATGAGAATGAACCCGAAAATCATGGGGTTAGGAACAGCGAACTCCGCTAAGACCTTCAGGTGGTACCTAATGGGGGAAGTCGTTCCAGTGGTTTCGTCAATGATCTACCTTGGCCTCACACTTAACGACAGTACCCAAGATGGTCCGGGTGTTCTTAGGTTAAGAAGCAAAGTAAAAAACTTGGCATCACAAGCGCTTCTAATCAAGTCACGCTACTGTTCCTTCTCATTTCGTCCCCTCATCGACTTCTACAAACTCAAAGTTTCTCCAGTTCTGACCTATGCTGCTGAGGCCAACTTCTTTCTTGCACAAGAGGTCTGGCGTGTGCTTGAAAGTCAGTTTTGGAAAAGGGTATTGAGATTACCCTCATCTCTCCCAATCGAATGCGTGAGGAAAGAACTGGGGCTCACCTCACTGTATATCGCTATGGTTTCGAAATCACTAACCCTCTACAGCAAATGCTTGGTTCCTCCGGAAAGAAGTGTTTTTTTGGCTATACAAGAAGCACTGTCTGGTAGCCAGCTACCAGCTCTAAACATATGGAAGAATACATGTACAGGCATTTTGGACGTCATTTCCCGAAATGTAGACAAGCTACTGGAAAATCCATCCAGGGTAAAGAACAAACTGTTGGACTGAGAATGGTTTGTCACCCTGGATAGGTTCAGTTTATTTCCATCTATAACCTTGGGACTTGACGAATACTACAGTAGAGGCACAGTGCTTCCATATCTCGATAAATTCCCGTCCTACTCAGAAAGGCAGCTCTTTTTGAGATTTCGTTTGAACCTATTGCCTACAAGGGAGGTGCTGGGGAGAAGGTCCAAAAAAAGGGAAGATGGGTCAACGTTGTGTCGATGCTGTGGCTTGTAGGTAGAAACTCTACAGCACATGGTAACGAATTGTGTTCCACTCTCGGCCTCCAGAGAAAAATGGTTGGGAAAACACTTTGAGAACTTTGAGTCCAAACTTCCGCACGAGAGGTGGTCTATTTTAAGATGGGGAGGAAAAGTATCTTTGACTTTGGTTTTGTTGAATTGTGTGAGAGACATCTTTTCAAATTTAGATACATAGCCTTTCTTGTTTCAAATTTTCCTCCCTATATAGTTGTGTCATTTTCAGTTCTGGTTTCTTTTCTTTTTTTTTTAACTAACGAAACCTATGCATTTAAAGTTTTCTTGAAAACTAATTGATGCTATAATAAAAAAATAATAAAAAAAATAAAAAATGATAACATCTCTACGGCCTTGTGGTTACATCTCCAGTCTCTTGGTCCCGTAAACCTGATTTCGAGACAACACCAATTCTTTCTTTTTTATTTTATTAAAACAGTGATATTTTCACACCCAAATATGCATATATGGCAGCCTGGTGAACTGAAAGGTGAGAGCAGCGGTGAAGTTCGCGGGTGGAGAAGAGCCCTAGGGAGATGAAGGTGCATGGCAGCGCCACCTCGTGGGAGAAAGGAGGGGAAAAACAAGAGAGAAAGAGGGACACAGCAGCGAACCCGAGGAGGGAGCCACCGAGTGAAAAATAAAATATATAAAGAAATAAAAAGGAGCAAAGAAGAGAAAAGGGAAAGGGAAAGGACCAAACAAGACATTAGACAGGTGTTGGGAAGCAACAGTCGACACAAAGCCTGAGCAGCATGCCACACTTGAGCTTTGCGGTATTAGAAAGGATCCAAAAGAAAGGAGACAAGGGAACTTGCATTAGAAAGTGCTGCTCAGGAGCTAAACTTAAACTCTAGGACGTAGAGTTCCATCGCAAACAAGATGTCACATTGGTTTCCCAAGGTGCTCTTCTCCTTGGTTGCAGGTTATGGCTGAAGCTATGCCAGGAGGGTCTTCAATGTACCCCATAGAGCAGGGTTCACCCTCCCTCGGCCTAGGGTTCCCCAGTTCTCAAAATAAACATGTCCTACTTAAGTTGAATACCATTAAGAACAAAACCCAACCTATGGCGGTCTTTATAGTCTTCAAATTAACATTCGATAGCGTTAACCGGAATAAACTCTGGCAAAAGTCAACAACGTGGAAATGCCGACTGGAAATTTTGGAGCCCATTAAGGCCTTATATTCAAACACAATAGTCAGAGTCAGACTAGCCCGTAATGGCGCGCTATCGAATGCTATACCTTCATGGAATGGCCTAAAACAAGGCCGTCCCTTGGCAGCGTCTCTATATAATCTTTACACTTCAGACATCGATCCAACACAGAACCTGCCAACAGCAAATCCCCTGATCCTAATTGGAACGCCGGGTCTATATCTAATGTACGCGGACGACCTCGTCCTATTAGATAGAACTCAGGTTTGCTTACACAAACGCGTTGGGTTTCTCCAGTGCCTAAGGGCACTTGAGAGTTACATTTCAGAAAACGGCCTTGAAATCAACATATCAAAATCATACTACATGCATAGTTAATGCAGCATCCAAATAAAAAGAACAGTACGATATTTCTCCACTCACAAAATCTAGAAGAAGTTAAATGTGTCAAATACCTGGGAGTATGGGTGAAAAGGAATGGGCCGACCACTTCCGAATAAAAGCAGAAGCCCTAGCCCGACAAGGACTAATCCTCCATAGAAAGTACAGCAAATGTTCAATAAAGCCGATTATCACATTCTATAGATCTAAAGTAGTGTCAATTCTAACCTACGGAGCAGAATCGATGCTAAGCCTACACTGGAGCATATGAGACATTGTGGAAGCTACATTCTGGAGGAAAATCCTCAGATTACCTAAATCACTACTGATTCTCCCCTTTTGCTTCGAATTGGCATTACAATCATTACCATCAATAGTAACTTGGAAAAACATGGATCTATACAGGAAACTGTTACTGGATGAAACGATTCTACCTATAGCGATCCTAAGAGATAGAACAACTTTCTCTCACAACTCCCTATTGAAATTATGGAAAGAAGGCTGCAGTCAAATTCTGGACGCCTTGGACTGCTCAAAGCACACACTAATTCAGCAACCATTGGAAGTCAAATAGAAAATCCAAAGATCGGATTGGATCGAAACAATGGAGAAAACTTCTTTATACAAATTTGCATTACGTGGAGTAATTGAAACCAGAACACTAAATCAGCTACCCACGTATCTTGCCCAGTTTCCTTGTCGACAAACAAGAGACCTCTTCCTAAGAATAAGCCTAAACATACTGCCGACCAACGAAGTATTAGCACTAAGGAAACGGGATTGGATGACTTCCTCCGACTGCCGCTTCTGCCAAATTAAAGACGAAATTGAATCATTGCGACACATTATAATGGACTGCAAAGCTCTGAACGAAGCAAGATGACTAAATGCGGCCATGTTCCCAACTGCACTGGCAGATCTGGCAACCCAAGAACGATGTTTAACATTGATGATGAGCACAAATAAGGAGTTGACATTCAGAATGGTACAATTTTGGTCCCACGTGTTTGGGAAAGACTGCCATCCCTCTCTGTACCCCCTTTAGATTTAAAGAAGACCCTTCCCTATGTAAAATAGGAAATTCTGAAAAGTTCTATAAACTGAACTCTTTGGATATACCACCAACTCAACCTGGACTCTATAAATGCATAATTTCATAAGTGCATTGTTCTGCTTTCTTTACCAGCTTTTATTTTACCCTTTCCTGCTTGATTATCAAATCGTAAGATATGGATTCAACAAATGAAAAACGTTTTGTAACTAAAACCAAACTCATTAATAATTTCTTTTTAAAAAACATGTTTTTTCAGGAAGTTATAGAGTATCTACTGTTTGGGCATAATGGGGGTGAGGGGCAGAGTGAGGGGTGGGCACTGTGACTGGCTGCACAGAGGTAGAGTGGTGCTGTCAGGGTTTATAATCTGCCCAAGGAGTGAAGTGCCCTGCAGGAGGGGTCCTGAAGGCAGGAAGGAACCGACCCGCCCATTAACACCTTCTTGCACTACAAGAGGGAGGGTGGGAGGTAGAGGCTGTGCCTTTCTGGAATAAGGTGGTGTCCTGGACAAATTAGTTCAATGCCTTGAATAATTTAAGACTTTCAATTTCCCCGACACATATTTCGCATCGACCGGTTAGTTAAACACATTTTAATTTGCCCATGTGTTTCACCCACCAATTGCGCTTTTTCTAGGCAATTACAGTTGTGCATCTGAAATATTAAAATAAAGCAAAGAAGAACAAATACATGTAGTTACGTATAATAATTATAATGCTTTCCTTCAACTAATGTCAGACGTGAGGTTAATATATGTTTAATGGATCAGCTTAGCAAACAAGGAACCAGAAAAGTTGCCTGGAGCAAAATGATGTTCCCAAGTGCTCAGGCAAGGTGTGGGATCCTTGCCAAAGCCTGGGGGAGGGGGGCCAGTGCACTGAGGATCTCCTGGTGCCGGGAGGATCTCCTGGTGCTGATTCGGTGTCTCCTGTAGCTTATCTAATGTTTCCATGTGATTAAATTGGAGAAAGGAGGGGCGAGACTCCATTTCACCTTGCACAGCTGTGTAAGAATACCCCAGTGTGTTCTTCACTTTGTCCGAAAATGAGTGAGACAGTAGTTTAATTATATATATATATGTATGTATGTATATATATATATATATATATATATATATATATATATATATATATATATATATATATATATATATATATGTATAGTGAATCAGACTACAGGGATATTTTTTTCAACAACATCTCTACCCTGTAGGTCACTGCCCTATACTTCCAATGGCCGCCCCTTCAGTTGAAAGGTCAAGAGGCCCATCTCTGGGCCCATCATACAGAGTATTAAGTATTGTTTTCTTTTCTGTATTGTGAGATTTCTGATACACAACTATAATAGCCATGGAAAAGCACAATCCCAAAGGCATTCCCATTATGTTCTTAGGGGCACCTGAACTCTGACTTTGGCATCAAAAGGTGGTGGTGCAGTGGGAACCTGCCCATTCTTCTCTACACACTGAATATGTATTCCTACTGATTTAATGTCTATGGTTATGTGAAAAGCACAGCCACCAATCAGCAGGGCACATTTTCAGAACCGGGGTCCAATGTGCTCCTCGCTGTAATTCTGATGTCCAGTAGTTGGGTTTGCTCTGCCCCCTAGGCTGTGGGATTGGGCAAAATTCTACAAAATTAAGGAGTTCTAAAAAAGCACCCAATGGGGCATGTAGACATTTCAGCATATCAGAGGGCTGGAATGTTATGCCTGCCCTGGTTGAATGTAATGGTGTGTATTCCAGCCAATCAGATGGACAGAAAGCATCATCCACTCAGATTGAATGTAATGCATTGCAGTCTAGCCAGTGAGCCTCTTCTCCCTCCCCCTCACCCGTGCCAACACAAGTCAGAGAAACGTAGTAGGTTAATTCATAGAATTCTTTCCCATAGCCACAGGCAGTGGTGAATTGTAAAGGTGATCAGACAATATTCCACTGGAGGTACGGATAGTCCTTTCGTGCCTATTAATGTACTCATTTTATTCATAAATCACCATTTCTTTTCTTTTCTTGTTCTGATTTTGTTTTTTTGAGTTATTTGTTCTGTCCCAATGTTCTTTGACCCTGTTCTTGCAATGTCAGTTTCTTATTATAACCCTATATTGAGGTTCATCAAAAAGCTCCCTGCGAAATTGTGATGGATTATGAATTATTAATGCATTATAATTTAGGTTGTGATGTTGTATAACTTTGTAAAACTGTATATTTTAGGGACTAATACCCAATATTTAACTTTGCAAATATATGTTATATGTCTTCTATGTTTTTATGTTGTATTTGTGAAAAGGTTTTATAAACTGTATCACACTTTTAAAAAAAAGTATAACTTGTTTTGTTTCTTTTATTATCATGTAGACTATGAGACTATGGCCTGTAGCCACTCCTCTCTCGCTGTCATGAGAACGTTTTGTAATCTTATGCCACTGCAGAGAAAAATGATGTGCTTGTGACGTCACTACAGTATGGTCAGCCACGTGTGTGATGTCACTGCAGAAGGGCGAGCTATCCGCCTGTGTGTGATCATTGCAGTTAGGGAACTTTCGACTGCAATGCCCCGTAAGAAGGACAGCTCTGATTGTGGTGTTGCTTCAATAAAAAAGAAAAACGCATATTGTGATCTCAGTGTCTTAAATGCAGCCCGCAGTGTGATGCCACTGCACAAAAGATTGCTCTTGAGCTTTGGTTCGGCAGTGGTGGCAACCAGAGTGACATGACTTCTGTAGGACAGTCCCTGAGGAGATGTCACAGAATCAAGGACACTTCTCATCCCCCTATGTCCTAAATGCAATGTATGCTCCTGTGTGATTTCACCGAGATAGGAAAAGCGTTCAGTGTTACTGCACTGCAGAAAGGCCGGAGGGCAGCTATGACAGTTATTCACTGCAGCGAGGGCAGCTTCCACTGTGATGTCCCTAAAGTATTTGTTTATTGGACATTCGTATGACGCCTATACATAAGTGCTAGGCACAGTAAGAACTGCTACACTGTCAGGTCACTGCAGGAAGTACAGCTACCACTGTTATTACACTGCAGTAAGATCAGCTCCTACTGTGATCACGCTGCAGTAAGCTCAGCTGTCACTTTGATGTCACTGCAGTAAAGGCATGCTCCAGTATGATTTCACTGAGATAAGAAAGGTGTTCAGTGTTACTGCATTGCAGAAAGACTAGAGGGCAGCTACGAGAGTGATTCACTGCAGCGAGGGCAGCTTCCACTGTGATGCCCCACAGTAAGCTCAGCTCCCACTGTGACACCACTACAATAGTAAGCTTCCACTGTGATGACATTGCAGGAAGCACAGCCACCATTGTTACCACACTGCAGTAAGTGCAGCTTCCACTGTGACAACACTGAAGAAGTACATCCTCCACTTTAATCACACTGCAGTAAGCTCAGCTCCTACTGTGATCTTACTATAGTAAGCTCAGCTGTCACTTTGATGTTACCACAGTAAGCTCATCTCCCACTGTGACATCACTGTAGGAAGTACAGCTACCACTGTCATCACACTGCTGTAATCTCAGCTCCTTTTATGATCACACTGAAGTAATGTGTGTGGTGAACCGACAGCCCCAGAGTGACAGAGACTGAGAGGCCATGCTAGGCTCCTATTGTGAGAGTGAAGCTGGTTAATGTGGAGTCCCATTGAAATATAAAAACCAGTACAAAACAGTGAGGCCTAGTAAAATGAAAAGAAATGGGCCTAGTCAACTCCACTAAAATGGACAGGTGTGCAAGTGAAAGGGAATCTACCTGAGATCTTAAAACTGATGGCTATGCCTAATGAATGGGTAATATCATGGGGTGCTGCAGATGCTGACTTTGTGTAAACTGGGAAAAGGCACCTTTTTGACAGATTAACAACTGCATCAGTACACATGGAAAAATAGACATTGAAATGATAGGCATGTGGAAAATAACAAGGAGGAATTGTGCCTTACATTTAAAAAGTGAAGCCAAGTGGCATTCAAGTGGAAAGGCCACCTTGTTGGATTTTCTATGTAACTGTGGACTATGTGTGAAAAATGCCTAAAGTGAACTTGTATCCGTCCAAACCGCATGTAAAGAAAGATTGTATGATAAACAACATGCCCATATATAATGTTAAATATTACATGTAAGTGCATCCTTTGATTTAAAGGTGTATTTTCTGAAGTATGGGTGCAGCTGGTGTTTTCCACACTGAACTGAAAGGTCTGTGCCTTTGAAACTTTGAACTCGACCTGGGCTGGGCCCCCCAGGAAAAGCAGGCCTGGTTCAGTTAGGAATACAAAGAAATAACAGAGAATTGGATGTAAATTGTGGGAGTTGTAGATAACACAGCCATCAGAAATGACCGTTATGGTCAGGTCTCCCCATTAACTGTGCATTAGTAGCCAACAGAAATGACCTTTTCAGGGCTGACTTGACCTCAAGAAATGGCTTCAGAGCCCTAATGGATGATCAAACATTGTGTATGATACAGATAAGCAGATGTTTGTGTCAGGTGACGACGGAGAAATGAAGCTTAGGAATAGGTGGGGGCTATGTGAAACTGAGGGACACATGATGCCTTGCTATTGATTAACATTGAACTTGTTGGTATCATGTAAATATGAATCCTGTGTGATGCATACAATCTGCGTTATAAAGACACTTATGATTCCGGCCTTCACATAATTCCGACGGAATGGACATTTGGTGTGGTGATAGGTTATGGAAGTAAGGTTTGAATCATGAAGGGCCAGAGTTGTGACTACCTCGGTCTAGGAGTAAATTGAAAAAAAAGATAGCTCCTCCCAGGAGGGGCGTGCCTAGATATGATTAGTATTTTCTGACTCGCCATAAAATATAGAACTCAAATATATACATGTGTCTGCAGTTATATGAAAAATTAGGGTAGCTGCCATGTTGTTGGATTTTTTTGGAACACTAAAAATTAAACCTACTTGGAATTTTGGAATGATGAATCCATCATCCACACCTCCCAACTCCTTGTCCAATCAACAGGCAGTGGGCATATTGGGGATGGGGAAGGGAGAGAGCTGTCAAATCCGTAGCGTGGAAATTATGATAATAATAGAGTGTCACCAGCCCTATTAGAGATCAGTTTCCCATCTGAGATGGATCGTTCTTTGACTTTTAACTCTTGGGAACTATCTTTGGACTTTTGATGTTTCCCTTGACTTTCCCACTCTATTGTTGGAGGTAGTCTGCTTCTGGATTCTTTTTTTATTTTTTTATTTTAATTACTTTATTTTGGGGTTTTCCAATAGTTTCAAATACAACAACACCCAAAGGGGTGTAACAAATAATGCACCTCAAAGACCCCCCCTTTCCTCCCCTGCCCTCCCATCCACACTAGTTTTTAGTAGATGTTGTTTCCTCCTCGTGATTTCATTTTGATTTGTGTCTCTTCGCAGGTGGGTCGATCTGCCGTCAGCCCTAAACTTCTCCTTGGGATTGCGTTGGTGAAGCGGAGCTTTCCGATACAGAGAGTAGATACGATACGTAAGGGCCCCAAATGTGGGGGGGGCATGCATTTAAGGGCAGTGTCCTGATGAACTCTGTTTTGACGTCCTGACAGTATAGTACATCTTTTTGGCAGCTGGCCAGGGTAGGGGCCAGTCCTCTTCCCCACGTCATGGCCACTTTCATGCGCACCAACACTAGCAGGAGAGCTGTGAGTTTTCTCGTCTCGGGTGGGAGATGTCTTGTCAGCCCTAGCAAGGCTACTGTAGGAATGGGCGATGGTTCCTCTCCGATTATTGCGGCCATTGACACTTGCAAAGAACAACTAGCAGAGACAGGGAGCTACCAAGGCCTTAAACATTGCATGGGAGACGGAGACTGGGAAATCTAGACGCTAGCTGGGCCGGCCATTTGAGTAGCCAGAGGCAGTCTTAACCGAAGCCTTTGACCAGATCGGTCCTGTCCACAGAGGAACCTGCTGTTTCCCTGGATGCCCCATTACAAAGGCCTCCCATGTAAGTAGATTAATCAAAATGCTAACAAAAGTGTGGCAGGGAATCTGCCAGCCTTAATCTCCATCTCACATTGAGGGTGGTGGTGGAACTGGGGAGACCCTTTGCACGTTTTATTAAATCCAACTCAAATTAATTGCACAATAGAGATTCCCCCTATCCATTTAAATTTAATTGTGTTGGTGACTGCCTGTCCTAATACTTTCCATTAGATTGTGAGGAGGAGGCAGCTGTGTAGATCCTAAGCGTATTAAATTGAAGTTAAATGAATTAATTCCCATATAGAAAATCACAGGTTGAGTGTTGTTAGAGTTTGAAACTAACAAGGTTCATGCCCTGTGTTTTAGAGCCGGTATAGACAATAAAGTACTCGGGTGACTCTACCTTTCTGAAAACCCTGTCTTCTGTACAGAAGGGGGGTGTCCATAATCCAAAACGAAGTAACCCTCAAACGCTGCCATTCAAGTGAATTTAAAGTGTGCAAAACGTAATTTCCCATTTATTTACTTGCATCCCAAAACGATTATACCAAAGCCCTGCATTTCATGCAAATAAAAAGCCCAAAACGATGTTTCTATTGAGTTCCTTTCCTAAAATTTGCCTTTCAAATAAAAATCCCAAAACAATGATTTCCTTGTGTCTATTTTTCAAACCCTGCCTTTTAATAAAAATCCAAAACAATGTTGCTACTGTATTCCCACTCCCTGTACCTTGCCTTCAAATTAAGCGGACATATATAACTGATGCCTGGGGGTGGGGGTTGCTGGGAGAGAAGAGTATTGTGATAACCCAAGCAATCACCGGGGTTGTGCAAATTTCATAATTGTTAATGTGCAAGAAATCCTCTGTGTGCGTTTTGATGTAAAGTCTCTAAACCTTACCTGTGTGTTGTAGTATCTGTAAGTTCATTTGAAATAGAAGTCAGTCAATTGGTGCAAGTAATTTGAAATTGTGATATTGTGTAGTGGCACGGCGTTGGTGGCTGATGTTTTGGTGGTTTTATGGTTCTTTGTCAAACCGTAAATATATATATATTCAGTGAAAAAACTTTGTTAAAGGGACGTTATGGTTCAAAGTAAAACCGAAAAACCCCTGAAATTCAGCAGTTATGGTAAGATAAGCAACCATAACTTGCGCCACCGTGCACTGCTAACACTAACATCCAGGACATCAAAGATGACATCACAAATGTCAGCGCACACCAGCCTGATTTCTCGTTTCTTTAGTGGACAAAAAGTCGGGTGAGGCCCATAGGAAATTGTACTATCAGCGGACAAAAGGAGGGTTCGTAGAACACTTTCAACCTGACAACGAACAATACAAACAACGTTCTCAGAACACCCCCATTTTGTGTAATTGCAACCATTTCGGGACACCGCGAGTGTTCTTAGAACACATTCAACTTGACAGATTACAATATGGACAGCGTCCTGAGGACACCCCCAGTTTGTGTATTTACAAACATTTAAATACACCGCAAGTGTTTTTAGCTCAATCGTACCTTCCTTGCAAACAAAAAGGACACATACTCCATCCTCTGAACACCCCACCATTTAGTTTATTTACAAAATGTCAGAACAGCTGTGTTCTCCGCGGACAAATCGAACACAACAAAAGCGTATAGCTCATAAAAAAAAAAAAAACATTGAACCCATCTCATACACCCCCACCCTCCCCAAACATTCTTACACACCAACACACTCCACTAAATACAATTTTTAATCCAAGTTTCACCGCGCTGTCTGCGGTTGATGGTGAATACAAGATGGCGGGCGCCACAGAAAATCTGACAGGCTCCACGCCCCACGGCATCCAATCAGCGTACACGTCGCATGTCTGCGGACATGACGCAATCCCATGGGCCAATCGGGGTGCTGTCCGCGGAGCGAACAGGGAAGTCCGTCCGCGAAGCGAACACAGATATAACTAATTTTTTTGCCTTACATTTTAGTCATTTTTTAAAAAACTACTGGACGGATTTACACCAAATTTGCAAAAGCACGCTTTCAGGACCAGGCCGCCACTCCTGCCGCAAATTTGGTATAAATCCGTCCAGCGGTTTGGGCTGTAGCCGTGCACAAAGTTTTTTCCCATTATGTCTATAGGAAAAAAAACAACGTTTTGGGACCCCTCCTATAACTTTGACCCCCCCGGACCAAACCTCTCCAAACTTTGCAAAACAATTCAGACTGGGCCATATACTTCTTTCGCAAAGTTTGGTGAGGATTCGTCCAGAGGGAGCGAAGTTATAAGTTAAAAGTGCTCTTCCTATGGCAACACCAACTTAACCATAACTACATGGACGCTACTATATATATATAATATATATCCTTGCTCTACACCTGCCTGGTTCCTAGCTCATTGGTGGATCAGAGGGTATTTGCTGGGGTGGTGTGAGATAGATTTGAGGCCTCATTAAAGTTGAATCTGTATAAGCACTTTGGGTGCCCACCGCCTTGCTTGGCGGGGGAAGGAACTCCCTGATTTGAGTGAGAGTGATTGCTTAATAAATTGGGACAAAGCTAAGCTGTCACTTTGATGTTACTGCAGTATGGGTCTCCCCAGTGTGATTTCACTGAAGTAAGCCCATCCCCCACACCGATCTCAACTCAGTAAGTACAGCCTCCACTGTGATTTGTATTTTATATTTGTATTTGTTGCTGTTGTTGTTGTATCTGTGATGTCTCTACTGTGTACACAACTCCCACTGTGATATCACTGCAGGAAGTACAGGTTCCACTGTGATATCACTGCGGTGAGCTCAGTTCCAACTTGGATGCCACTGCAGTGAGTACAGCTCTCACTTGGCTGTCACTGCAGTGAGCACAGCTCTCAGTGTGATGTCAGTACAGTAAGTACAGATCCTACTGTGATGTCAGTGCAGTAAGCACAGCTCCCACTGTGATGTCACTGCATTATATACTGCTACCAGTGGGATATCACTCCAGTAAGTGCAGATCCTACTGTGATGTCACTGCCGTAAGCACAGCTCTCACTTGGATGACACTGTAGTGAGTACAGCTCTCAGTGCAATGTCAGTACAGTAAGTACAGATCCTACTGTGATGTCAGTGCAGTAAGCACAGCTCCCACTGTGATGTCACTGAATTATATACTGCTACCAGTGAGATATCACTCCAGTAAGTGCAGATACTACTATGATGTCATGGCAGTACACACAGCTCCCACTGTGATGTCACTGCATTATATACTGCTACCAGTGGGATATCACTCCAGTAAGTGCAGATCCTACTGTGATGTCACTGCCATAAGCACAGCTCTCACTTGGATGTCACTGCAGTGAGTGCAGCTCTCAGTGCAATGTCAGTACATTAAGTACAGATCCTACTGTGATGTCAATGCAGTAAGCACAGCTCCCACTGTGATGTCACTGAATTATATACTGCTACCAGTGAGATATCACTCCAGTAAGTGCAGATCCTACTGTGATGTCAGTGCAGTAAGCACTGCTCCCATTGTGATGTCACTGCAGGAAGCACAGCACCCACAGTGATGTCATTGTACCACTACCAGTGGGATATCACTCCAGTAAGTACAGCTCTACTGTGGTGTCAGTGCAGTAAGTGCAGCTCCCACTGTGATGTCACTGCATTATATACCGCTCCCAGTGGGATATCACTCCAGTAAGTACAGATCCTTCTGTGATGTCAGTGCAGTAAGCGCAGCTCCCAATGGAGATGTCACTGCAGTAAGCGCAGCTCCCAATGGAGATGTCACTGCAGTAAGCGCAGCTCCCACAGTGATGTCACCGCATTATATACCGCTCCCAGTAGGATATCACTCCAGTAAGTACAGATCCTACTGTGATGTCAGTGCAGTAAGCACAGCTCCCAATGGAGATGTCACTGCAGTAAGCGCAGCTCCCAATGGAGATGTCACTGCAGTAAGCGCAGCTCCCACAGTGATGTCACCGCATTATATACCGCTCCCAGTAGGATATCACTCCAGTAAGTACAGATCCTACTGTGATGTCAGTGCAGTAAGCACAGCTCCCATGGAGCTGTCACTCCAGTAAGCACAGCTCCCAATGGAGATGTCACTGCAGTAAGCGCAGCTCCCAATGGAGATGTCACTGCAGTAAGCGCATCACCCACAGTGATGTCACCACATTATATACCGCTCCCAGTGGGATATCACTCCAGGAAAGCAACAGCCATGGGCTTTTTCAATGGCTGGACACTGTCATCAGCCAGCCCACACAGCCCTTCCCCTAAGCACATCCCTTCCCCATCACTGGCCTCAACTCCTGGGAGACTATGTAGGTGGACTTACTGCAGAGGTCTATAACCTTTGACTCTCCAGGTTTTTTGCACTATGGCTTCCATGTTGCCACCCCATTGACTATGCTGGCTAAGGCTGATGGGTGTTGTAGTCCTAAAAATCTGGGGAGCCACAGGTTGCAGACCCATGACTAGTGGGAATGCTGGGAGGATTGCATAACTGATTTATCCTCAGGGGTCACAATTGCAAGTGCATTATGGATTCTGTAGTCCTGTGGGAGTAGCTCGATCGCCACAGAGTGAGGCGGAGGCAGAGTGCATTGTACGATATGTAGTCCTATGGAAGCTTGTGCTATGAGATAATTGTATTGCATTCTGGGACATGTAGTCCTCTGGGGCTTCTTCACTTAGCCTGGTAGCGTGCATTCAGGAACATGTAATCTTGTAGGCCTTTGAACTGAGTGGGAAGGATTGCATTCTGGGACATGTAGTCCTCTGGGGCTTCTTCACTTAGCGTGGTGGCGTGTATTCCGGGACATGTCATCTTGTAGGCCTTGGAACTGAGTGGGAAGGATTGCATTCTGGGACATGTAGTCCTCTGGTACTTCTTCACTTAGCCTGGTGGCGTGTATTCCGGGACATGTAATCTTGTAGGTCTTTGAACTGGTTGGGAAGGATTGCATTCTGGGACATGTAGTCCTCTGGGGCTTCTTCACTTAGCGTGGTGGCGTGTATTCCGGGACATGTAATCTTGTAGGCCTTGGAACTGAGTGGGAAGGATTGCATTCTGGGACATGCAGTCCTCTGGGACTTCTTCACTTAGCCTGGTGGTGTGTATTCCTGGACATGTAATCTTGTAGGCCTTGGAACTGAGTGGGAAGGATTGCATTCTGGGATATGCAGTCCTCTGGGACTTCTTCACTTAGCCTGGTGGTGTGTATTCCGGGACATGTAATCTTGTAGGCCTTGGAACTGAGTGGGAAGGATTGCATTCTGGGACATGCAGTCCTCTGGGACTTCTTCACTTAGCCTGGTGGTGTGTATTCCGGGACATGTAATCTTGTAGGCCTTGGAACTGAGTGGGAAGGATTGCATTCTGGGACATGCAGTCCTCTGGGACTTCTTCACTTAGCGTGGTGGCGTGTATTCCGGGACATGTAATCTTGTAGGCCTTGGAACTGAGTGGGAAGGATTGCATTCTGGGACATGCAGTCCTCTGGGACTTCTTCACTTAGCCTGGTGGCGTGTATTCCGGGACATGTAATCTTGTAGGTCTTTGAACTGGTTGGGAAGGATTGCATTCTGGGACATGCAGTCCTCTGGGGCTTCTTCACTTAGCATGGTGGCGTGTATTCCGGGACGTGTAATCTTGTAGGCCTTGGAACTGTGTGGGAAGGATTGCATTCTGGGACATGCAGTCCTCTGGGACTTCTTCACTTAGCCTGGTGGCGTGTATTCCGGGACATGTAATCTTGTAGGCCTTTGAACTGGTTGGGAAGGATTGCATTTTGGAGCATGCATTTGTGTGGTGCATTTATCTGGATTGAGTCAATGTGCATTCTGAGACATGGAGCCCTATGTTGGATTGGGGGATCTAAATTGGGGGAAGCAGAGTGCATTCTGTCCAAAGAGTAACGGAGAGGCAGCTGTAATGAGTGAGGGGGGAGTACATTGTGCAGGATGCATTCAAGTGGGTACTCAATATTGAGTGATCGTGAGTGCATTTTGAAGCATGGGCCTAGCATGAGCCTTGGGGCCAGGACTCAGTGGGGAGTGACACACAGTGCCCTCTGGCACATGTAGTCTTGAGGGCCTCATCTTTGCTGAGTGTGACAGGGGGAGTTTTTGGACATTTTATCCACGTTGGAGACGTGGGAAAAATAAGTAAAAGTTCATGTTGGGGCATGTAGTCCTTCCGTGGCATCACCAGTGAGTGATGCAGGGAAAAGTGTTGGGCATCGAGTCCTCTGGAAGGGCGTCGATTGAGGCAGGGTGGTTTGTCAAGCATGTCCCGTGATGCAGGGCAAAGGGTGGGAAGTGTACTCTTGTGGGACACCTGCTCTGTGTAATGCAGAAGGCAATTGAGAAGTGTGCGTGTGCGTGGCATGAGTGAACGCGTGTGCATGCTGGCATGCGGTGGGAGGGCTGGCAGCAGCCGGGGCGCCGAAGCTCCGCGGAGAACGTGAGCCTATATGCAACTGGCATATGTGCTGCCCCATGGCACACCATGGCTATACCTGGCACATGCGACTGACTGTGCGTGCTACACGCGTATATGCCATTATCGGTCATATACGGAAGGTGTGTTGGCATCTAAGGCGGCAGGCGCCATTTGATGGCAGTGCCAGGCCATGCACTATTGCTGTTGGAATGAGGCCACACCTTGGCTTTGAGGGCAGCACCTTGGCATGTGAGGCTATCCCTGGGCAGCCGAGGCTTCCAGTGGCCCTGAATAAAGGCTGCTTGGTGTGGTCACCGCTCATCCTTGTGTGGAAGGAACAGGAAGCAGGCGGCAGGGCTGTGCCTTTCTTTCCCCGTGTGGGTTGCCATTTGCGCGCGGGCGGGGAAGCCCGCCATCGGTCCAGGCTCTCCCCAGTCTCCTGGCGAGGCATCCCCCAAACGGCCCCATGTCTGTGGCGGGAATCAGGGGCTGAGGGGGTGCGGGGCAGCGGCTCCCTGCCTCCCAGGCTCCCTGCCGCCAGCACCGGCCGCGGCGTCCGCAGGTCCCTGCCTGTTGCCATGGACACGGGAGGAAGCCTTGACGAAGCAGTGGGAGATGGGGAGGGGGGCTGCCGCTGGGGAGGGTGGGGGAAGCGGGGGTCAAAAGAGCCGCAAAGCAGCACAAATGATGCCGCCTCCTAATGGGTTTCAAAAAATAAATTGAGCGAACGCGGAAAGGGTTTTAAGCGTCATTTGCCCGTCTGGAGCGCTTCTGCGGCAAATCAGCTGGGCACGCGAGAAAAGGCAGTTTCATTTCCCCCAAACGAGCGGTGATTCTGTACAGTGCACCCTAAATAGCAGATATTTAGCTCACAGCCAATTCCCTGAAAGCGCATGAAGGCAATACCGAGTGCTGAAATCACCTAACCGGATCACCGAATCACCTTCATCGCCTGGATGAAATGCGGAGTCAAGCCCAGTGGAATTCGAGGCTGTGTTCCGATGCCCCGGTCAGACGCCTGTGTACAGAACTCTGGTGCTTCCCAGCTGGGCTCCATCGTTAGAAATACCATGCATACATAAATACATACAGGGCTGGAAATGGGAAATGATTACTGGAGGAACCCGTCCCCCTTTGGGGTTGGGTGGAGGGGGTTTGGGCTGTGGGATCGGAGGGGCTGGGGCTGAGGTGCTGGTGCCCCAGGCCAGGTCTATCAACATAATGTTATTTAACATAACCTAACAAAGAGCCACGCAGTTTTACATAACATACCGTGAGGATTTCTCTGTGCAAGACAACGCAGAGCAACACAGGTTCGAATCCCGGTCCCAAGCATAGAGCCTGATCTCTGTTGTTAAGCGCATGAAAAAAGATTAATTAACATACCACGCGTGAATAAACATAAGATAACACATCATAACAAGATAACATTGGATAGCATGAAGTAAAACCGTGTAAAATAACAGAAAACACAACATAACCCATCACAACATAGCAAAAAGTAACATGCCATACCCTAACACTACATAACAAAACATAATACGCATGAACACAATCTACCACAGCAAAACATGACACAACGTATCACATAACACAACATAGCCCAAAATAGCATGACATAACAAGGCTCATAGCATAACACCCCTTGGCATCACTCACTATGCCATAAACTAACGTAGCACAACATAACAGTACCCAACCTAAACTAAGACAGCACATCAGTTTATGACAGAATATTGTCAGGTTCCCTTGGTTACAGACTGCATGGCAATGCAGCTTTAGGAATGTCACGCTACAAATGTACCTACCACGCTCTGGTGAACCCATGACCTTTAGCCTTGATGTTCGCCTCCCACTGGAGTTACCCCAATCACGACCTTGTCAGCAAACTACTTCTTCCCCGCCCGCAACCTCCCCAACATCAATGTTCACGTCTGTCCAACTCCCAGGTTCCAAGAGCTGCTGTTCGCCAATCACAAATAGCAAAATATGTCTCCAAGCCGAGAACCCCCAAAAGCAGGGCTCTTGGAGGTGACGCCCTGGCTAAACTCACCATGCCTCCTGCTTCTGGCACCACTGTCTTCCATACCTAAAACTCAGCAATGTTCTCACTTTTCCCTTTCACTCTGATCCCGAGCACCCAGCAAACACTGGCACCAACTCAACACAGCTCCCCGGCCACCCATATGTTGTGAGGCCCAACGGCCTTGCAGGTTGGTAGCCCGCGGCCCCCACAGAGACACAAACACACATGCATTCCGTCCGGGCCCCACCTGCACACTACTGCGCATGCCCGGGGAAACCCCTTTTATTCACTGTGACAGAGTTGCGTCGCTCCGTCGCGGGCTTCATGTGACTCGCGTCAACACCCATAGTTTCTCTGAGCTCTCCCTTCACGTAATGTCATAATTTGGCACCAAATGTCAAGCTTCTGGTCCTCTGCTCGAGCCCTGTACTGCATCAATCGCCAAACCCAATGTGCAATTCCGTGCTCGGGTCATGTTCGGTGCTCCTCTCTCCTGGAGTGACCACTTCCTTCTCTCCTCCCGTCTCTCACTCTCTTCCACCCTAGCCAACCTCACCCCAACACTGCCACTTACTTTCTCGGACATCCGACCTATGAAGCGTGTGTCAGCGGAGGCTTTCGCTGCAACCTTCTCTCCCCCTCCTCCTCCTCTGGCTGACTCACACCCCGACGAAACCCTGTCCCTTCTCTACTCTTCTATCTCTGATACTCTTGATGCTCTGGCCCCTGTCATGAGGATCCACTTGAAGTCCAAAGCCAAGTGCAATTCCTGGTGTGACTCCGACCTACCTACACTTAAATTTAAGTGTAGGGTGGCCGAGAGGAAATGGAGGGATTCTTGCTCATCCTCTGACAAACTGGCCTGTCGCCTGCTCCAAAGGCAATACTTGTGGTGAGACTTGTGCGAAGCAGTGAAGCAGCCTTCTGTCCAGATACTGTTGCTACAAACTAGAAGACCAGCATTGCGAGCCGACAAGGGGCTCTTGCTGGTGGCCGAGCGCTTCCTGGAGAAGGCGGGGCCTGCTCGCCACACGTGACACATCACGTGATCTCGAACGCCCTCAAAGGGCAGAGCGGAGCGGCTGAGCGGCGTGAGACTTGTGCGAAGCAGTGAAGCAGCCTTCTCTCCAGATACTGTTGCTACAAACTAGAAGACCAGCATTGCGAGCCGACAAGGGGCTCTTGCTGGTGGCCGAGCGCTTCCTGGAGAAGGCGGGGCCTGCTCGCCACACGTGACACATCACGTGATCTCGAACGCCCTCAAAGGGCAGAGCAGAGCGGCTGAGTGGCGTGAGACTTGTGCGAAGCAGTGAAGCAGCCTTCTGTCCAGATACTGTTGCTACAAACTAGAAGACCAGCATTGCGAGCCGACAAGGGGCTCTTGCTGGTGGCCGAGCGCTTCCTGGAGAAGGCGGGGCCTGCTCGCCACACGTGACACATCACGTGATCTCGAACGCCCTCAAAGGGCAGAGCGGAGCGGCTGAGCGGCGTGAGACTTGTGCGAAGCAGTGAAGCAGCCTTCTGTCCAGATACTGTTGCTACAAACTAGAAGACCAGCATTGCGAGCCGACAAGGGGCTCTTGCTGGTGGCCGAGCGCTTCCTGGAGAAGGCGGGGCCTGCTCGCCACACGTGACACATCACGTGATCTCGAACGCCCTCAAAGGGCAGAGCGGACCACCCTCGCGGCGTTAAGCCCGGCAGGGGTAAAGGCCGATTACTGTTACGTGACTGTTGCGTCCTGAAAGTGCGGATTATCCTGAAGTATCGTGTATGCGTATTGGACACTCAGGTGAGAAAACATAATAGTATATACATCACTTTACAGAACCAGATTGTCACTATAAAATATAGTGCAGACTAAGGGCATTCTTAGCACTATGGGTAAATCAAAGCCTGCCAAATCCCGGTACGACCTACGCAAAGGCAACACTGGGAAAATGGATAACCTACCACTTGAAAGCCCTATGAAAGATAAACAGACAGGAGCAGATAGTGCGGTGGCAAAAGGCACGATTCCGGCTTTCTTTGCCAAAGACAATACTAAAGCACCACCTTCCACTGACAAACCGACAGTTGACGACCACTATCCATCCCTTTCACCCCCTCCAAATAATAATGAGGCTCTTGATTTAACAAATTACAACGATATTGATAATAATTCACTTCTTGATCTTTGTTTATCTATTCAAAAATCAATGGCCTCTTTTAATCAACCTTACATCTCACAGAAGCTTACTCCAATAGTGGTAGAAGCACAAATTCTGAACGAGGCTCATAATGATCAACGGAGACTTTCATCCTCAAGTAGCCCTAAACAAACAGGCAACTCTACCTCAAATCTGTCTGGAATACACCCTATTCACCCCACTCCTACTGCACCTGTAGCACTAACTGCAGGACGTTTATCGGCTTCTCCAGATCTTTATATTGATACTGAAGATCTGGAACATCCTGGCAGAGATCTGAGCAATGCCATAGAAAGTTTAAATAATGTAGCAATTGCAGAACTTCAAGCCTCTATGGCCTCCGTCCAATTTGCTCTGAAAATTCTGCTAAAGCTATGCGGGAGAATTCATAGTAATTCTTTAACTCAATTAGGAAACATCAACTTTATTGCAAGTACGGACCAAATACTGCAAAAAGCGCCAATACCAAAGGGGGGTCAGGAGTTAACGGTCCAGCCAGAAGAGGCAAACTTGGGGGATCCTAAGGAGACTGCAGCTGAAGTACCTCTAACTAAAAAACAACGTCGACAATTAAGACGAGAGGCAGCAAAAAATGTAGCAGTTGAGATAGCCTCCCCCTTGCCAGCCACTATTGCTCCCGCTGTGCGATCCAAAAAAGCAAAAAAAAGGGGTCGGAAAACAAAGAAGCGTACGAACAAAGGAGCAGGAACTCTAACAAGCTGGATCATCCCAGATATACCTCAGGAAGCTACCAGTACGATTCTGGAAGAGCCAGACTACGATCTGACCGATAACTCAGTTGATGATTCCTCTAATTGCTCTTCCTCATCTGGGAATGCAAGAAACGAGGAAGACGAACACCATGATCCCACAGAGACAACAGATAATGATGTCTTTAACGCCAGTAAAATCTGTGTTATAAAAAATCTAAACCAGAAGAAAAGGGATAAGTGGCTCACAAGATCCGAACTTTTGATAAAACTACATCTGATCCCCCAATTGCGTGTTATACGCTCGGAAGATTTTTCTTTTGTGGAACCACTTACAGTACGAAACCCTAATGTCACAGCCCTTCACTGCTGTGTTATGGCATCAGCTAAATTAATCCGTTCTCACAAAAAAAGCCTTATGCGAATTGGGATAGAGGTGGATGCCTGTAAAGAGAAGGAGGACCCCTGTCTTCCTAGTGGCGATCCTGTTCCATCTAAGGCTAATGGCTGTAAATTTGTCCAACCATTGGGGAAGAAAGTCCAGATGGCGGATATCCAAAACACGCTGAAATGGTTGGCCGATTCACTACCAATGGTATTACAACAATCATGAGATTATTCCCTATTGAGCTGGAACACTCATGGCCACCAACATCTTCTTACCGACAAGGGGTCTTTATCACTCATCAACAGCTACCCCATTATTTTGCTGCAAGAAACTTGGCTATTACGGCCCACGGCCATGGATGGATACATAACTTATCATACCCTGGCTAAGAAAGGACAAAGGGGGCGCCCCTATGGGGGTTTAGCCATTGGTGTGTCAAACAAAATCAAAAGTAAAACGCTTCCAGTAGAGAGCAATTATATATGTGTTGCAGTTTTGTCCCTCAGAATAAGAGAGGTTTGGGAAGAAATATTGTTAATAAATATCTATAACCGCCCGGGGGCAACACACAGAGAGCATATACAAGACGTTCTAAATGACCTCCTTAGTAACTGGAGGTTATTAAATGATAAATATCTTGTAATTGTCGCAGGGGACTTAAACTGCCGGATAAACCATGGAGGGGGCACTACTAGCAACCGGAATTTAGCCAGCAAAAGCTACTGGAAACAAGGATACACCGACAATGAAGGAGAATGTTGGAGCAGTTTTTTCGAATACTGGGATCTTGAAGTAATCAATGGCAGGACAAAGAACGACAGACCCGCAAAATTCACCTGGAAAAATGGAAGGAGTGGAAGTACCCTCGATTACATCTTCACGAGTGCGGAAATTGCAAACATCATTGAAGATATGACAGTGAGGGAATGTATCTGGAGCGACCACGATCCCTTGACACTTAATTTGGGATCCCATATACCAACTGAGAGAATGACAAATCTAGGTGAGCTGATAGCCAACCACTCCTTAAATCGCATATCCTGGTCCGCACAAAATGTGATGAAGGCATCTATGGCATCGGGAGACTGGGGACTCGAACAGTCTAAATTATTCTCACAGATGTCGCCCGAACAAATCGAAGGATGGATCAGCAATTTCTCTGGCTTGCATGGTTCCCGTAAAATACGGATGATGGCAGGAAAACTGCCACAAGAGTTAATTTATGACCGTGCCATCAGAGATCAGAAGCGCAAGCTCAGAAGTGAAATCCGTGCCATTAGAAAGGACCTGCATTCTTTTAATGATAAAGCAGCTATAATAAGAAAGCTGAAGGCTGCTTATCAAAAATGGTTAAAAATCCATAAAAGATACAGGAAACTGGAGAGATGGCAATCTACAGTTAAAACTTTATGTAGCAAGAATTCTCATAAAATATGGTCCATTTTAGGAGAGGTAAAAGGCAAGAAGATCACCAATATGGTGAATCCCATCTGCAGTGACAAATGGATATCTCATCTGGAAAAACGTAATGCCGGGATCAGTAATAAGCTTTACTCTCCCACCCCTCCTAATCCTCTCACTCCTCCTTTTTGTGTCACCACTAAGGACCTACAATCTAGAATTAAGGAATTAAATTCCTCACGAGCTCCAGGTCCTAATGGTCTCTCGAATGTAGTGATGAGAAACAACTCTTTGTTTTGGGCCAATCTGCTAAAAATTCTATTTGACAAAATTATGTCTGATGGACGTATACCAACATCTTGGCAGGAGGCCATCATCATACCTGTCTTCAAAAAGGGTAGCAGGAATGATCCTGAGAATTATCGACTACTATCTATGCTGGACTGTACCGGGAAGATGTTTGCTGCTCTCATTCTCAATGAACTACAAAAATGGACTGAGGAGGCAGGCATCTTGGACCAATTTCAATGTGGTTTTAGGGCTGGCTATTCCACATCACATAATCTTTTTATTATGAATACCCTAAGCAATAAGGCCCTGACACACGCTAATCCTCCACTTTATGTACTTTATGTAGATCTCAGGGCCGCCTTCGATTCAGTTAATCGATCCCTGTTATGGGAAAAATTAAAGAACTTCGGCTGCCCTGCATCTCTGCTATACTACCTTGAGCTGCTACATACCAATAACACCGTACAAGTTAGGCTGGATAACCAGGGGGCAGTGACTAAACCCATTTCCTTGAAGCGAGGGGTAAAACAGGGATGTGTGACGGCGCCCATTTTATATAATCTATTTATATCTGATGTGCCTAATTGCTTTCTGGGGATAAATAACTGTCCCCCCAAGATAGGTTCTCACCATTGTCCCATACTGGCCTACGCGGATGACCTGGTGATACTAGACCACACTTTCAGTGGAATACTCAGGTCAACCAAACAGTTATGGCGATATGCAGAATCCAACGAACTCACCATTAACCACAGTAAAACCAAATTAATGCTGTATGCAGCAGGAAGGGTTGCCAGGCCTCGTATGATGGTGGGCCCAATTGAAATTGAATACACACTCTCATATAAATATCTAGGGGTAGAGTTCGATCACAAAGGAAACTACCGTACGTGTATTCAGGAACGCAGAACAAAGGCTGCCCAACTTTCAGCATTAATTCATAGATTTACATGTGAGCAATGCGGCTTTTCTATATGGGCAGCCCGCCAACTCTATCTGCAATGCCTGGCCCCTATGGTCATATATGGTTTAGAGTCTCTGATCAATATGGACCTTGGTTGGCTACAACTTGTGGAGGGGAAGTTCTGGAGAAAAGTTCTTAGTCTTCCCCAATGCATTCCCATGGCTATGATTAGGCTAGAGTTGGGCATTCCTTCTCTTAAGGCTATGGTCTTGAGGAAAAGGTTGGAATTCTACATCAGGTTTAACAACAGACCTACAAACAACCTCCTCAGGACCATTAAAGAGGATACTTTCGCGGGCAGACAGGCAAAATTTGAAACCCAGATTAACATTCTGATTGAAGAAATCAGTTGGTCCCCGGAGTGGGGTAGGGAAAATGAACATCTGATTATTAGCATGCGAAATCGCTTAAATCTATGGGATTGGCAGAGCAATTTTACTCATCTGGGACGTCTGAAAAGCTATGGCTTCATTACTTTTATACTTTATACCTATATGAAGCCACAGCTATATTTAAACTTATGCCCGTCGGACCAATTGAGGCGTTTTATACTACTCTTACGCTTCAATTATTTACCAGTTCTGACAGCCCGTGGTGCTTCAATGGGCCTGACTACTGCAGCTAGGTACTGTAGAATATGTGAGTTTACATCTACGCCGGAGACGGCATGCCACGTACTAACAAAATGTAGTAGGCTAAAAACAAGGCACATGAAATATCTGAAGGAATTTGTCCATGACAATGATCAAATCAAACACCCAGATTTTTGGAATCAGTGTATCAATTCCCTAAATCCTAAACTACACTTAGCACTTTTCCAGGTGTGGCGTGAGGCTACCATATATCTGAAAGCAAGCTCAAGGGTGGCCATCCATATGCATAAGGGGTTTTATCTTTAGCAAATAGTCTTATAATATCTATTTAAAACTCTATTATGGATCTGATCTGTCTAACTGTTTCTTCTTTGCCTTGAACGAACGATCGATTTGTGATGAATTTTATTGTGTCTATAATGAATTTTATAAACTATATATCTGAATTTATTCTTACAGTTTAAGTGTTTAATCTAATTTATGTGTAAAGTTTTTTACATTTTGTATAAAACTGTATCACATTAATAATAATAAATAAATACACGCTCTCTGTCCACACCAAGAAGAGACTCCACATCCAAGCCTGTGTCTCTGCGGCATCTAACAACTCGGCCGAACTCTTTAAAATCTGCAAGGAGCTGGCCAACCCTGTGGCAGTCTCCACCCCTCCTCTTGCCTCACAGACTCTCTGCAATGCCCTTGCATCACACTTTATATCAAAACCCCAGGACATCCTGTCCACCATCTCCCCCTTACCCTCCTATTCCCTCTCAGTCTGTGCTTGCAGACCCCCTCTTACTACCCCCCCACCGTCCTTCTCTTCCTTTCCTATGTTCTCCCCTGACGAGATCACTAGACAAGTCTGATCTATGAAAGCCTCGTCAAAACAGGTTCATCCCTCTAAAACCATCAAGGACCACATTGACACCCTCGCTCCGGCCCTTGCTGATTTTTGCAACCACTCATTTGCCTTAGGATCTTTCCCCTCCCCTCTGAAGCACTCCCTTGTGCACCCTCTTCTCAAGAAACCCACAGATGATCCTTCCTGTCCGACTAACTATCGCCCAATTTCCATTACCCCCTTTCTGGGCAAACTCCTGGAAAAGCTGGCCATCTCTCAGCTTAACCTTCATTCAGATTCTGTTGGCTGTCTCCATGACTGCTAGTCTGGCTTCAGAGCAACCAGAAGCACAGACACTTCTCTCCTGAACATCCGTGAAGATCTGCTCTCCAACCTGGACTCTAACATTCCCTCTGTCCTCGTCCTTCTTGAGCTCTCTTCTGCCTTTGACACAGTCAACCACACCATCCTGCTCAATCGTCGCCGTTAAAACCTGGGTATCACTGATCAGGCTCTGGCCTGGCTGACCTGTTTCCTCTCAGATCGACCCTCCCAGGTCCAACTTGGGTCTTTCCTTTCATCTATCTTCCTCTCTACCTGTGGTGTTCCCCAGGGGTCTAACCTCTCGCCCTGGCCTGGCAACTCTGGCCCACTGCTTTGCCACTTTCTGCTCAAATTTCCAGTGCTATGCTGACGACATTCAACTCATTTTCAGGCTGCCCTCTGTCACCTCCTCTACCTCTCTCATCTCTGATTGCCTAACTGCCATTCAAGATTGGTGTGCCGCCAATGATCTTTGTCTGAATGCCAGCAAGACCGAGATCCTCCTCATCGACACACCTTCACCATCCTTTCCCCCCTCTCTCTGCCCGGCCTCTCTTGGCCCTCCTCCTACCCCCACCTCCAAGGCTAAGAACCTCAAGGTCATCTTTGACTACACACTTTTCCTCTCCGCCCACATCTCTGAGGTCTCTAAAAAGTCAAACTTTCTACTGCACCTCCTTAGAGGTACTCTGTCTTTCCTCTCCTTCCCTCAGAAGCTCACTGTCCCCCAAGCTCTGGTTCTTTCTAATTCGGACTACTGTAACAGCCTCTTTCTAAATCTTCCTGCTTCTACTCTCCACCCTCTGAAATTTATCCAGAACAGGACTGCGAGACTTGCCCTTGGCCTCAAGACCTGGGATTGTATCTCTCCAGCTCTAAAATCCCTCCATTGGCTCCCAGTGGATGCAAGAATTAAATTCAAAACCCTCTGCATTATCCCCAAGGCTTTCTGGGGCCTGGGGCCAAAATACCTTCAGCTATCCCACCGCAAATACCTTCCCTCTCGAGCTCTTCGCTCCTCTACCTCTAACTCCCTCCGGGTCAATCAATCGTTTCTCAAAGAAACAAGCTGTGGGTAGATCTCTGTCTTCGGCTGGGGCCACCCTCTGGAACAGCCTCCCTGCCACTCTAAAACCTGAGGAGAACCATCTCCGGTTCTGGACGCACCTCAAGACCTTCCTCTTTGCTTCTGCTTTCTCTCCCCCTCTATCCTGCTGACCGGCTCTCTCTTGGCACTGTGCACCTGGCCACCCTCTGTCCCCTGGGCCCAGGTACCTGCTCACCCTGCTGCCCTCCTGTACTGCCTCCTGGCCACCCCTTGCACTGGTGGACAGTATCTGTACCCATACAGCCCCCCTCTTTTTTTTCTGCACTTATCAGACTTACCAAGCCTGCTGCCATTAACATAGCACTTGCCACTTGCTGGCTGCACTACCACTGTTTATTGCCTCCATTGTCTATTTATTTGTATTTATTATTTATTATTTGCTCTCCTCTGCTCCGCACTTTCCACTCTCCGCCTTCCATGCACTTTTCCCCCTCCCCGTTCCCATGCACTTGCGCGTTCTCAATGTCACTGTGCCTAGTAAGATCGTTGTTGTCTTTTTTTGTGTTTCTCCCCTGCTCCCCTCCCTTGTCTGAAACAGGTGTATAAGAGCGCGATACAAATAAAATATCATATCATATCTGCACTGGTGGTGACGCAGGTGAGGCCAGTCGACCAGTAACAATTCTTGATCCAAGTGCACACTCGCTCAAACAAAGGGGTGTTCTCTTTAATTTTTCCAAAGTATACTTGATTCCAATTCTGTATAATTCCAGCCTGATTCTTTAACCATTTGTAAGATGCAGTTATTACACAACCAAATGCACCAATTTTAAAGGCTCCAATCACGTTACGAGGCTTATGGTTGTTCAGAAAAATATGGTTTCGCCTGATCTCTGGTCCATCTTCTGCCTATGTGTACTCAGTGGTTGAAACCTGTTCGTGCCAAGTTAACATTATGCCAACATCCCACACTTGGCTTGGATCTATCTGTGCCTCACGTCTCCTCTGAAAGTTCTTAAGAGAGCAGCCATCCTGAAAACCTTTGGTCACATAATTCCTGGGGTCGTGTTTTCCCACTGCCTGTCAAGCGCCAATCGTGTTGGGCCTCCCTGCATTGTGAATACATCCCCACACAGCTGAGCGTTTTCAATAAAAAAAAAAAAGAGGATTCATTAGAAATGTAATAGGACCTGTGCTCTTCTGATGAAAGCTTTCAATAAAATTATGTGGACATCCCCACTCTATTCACGGACTGATGCTCTGGAACTCTCTTTCCACAAAACACTCTCCTCTTCAACCCCCATGCACCTAACACCCATTTCCCTCCCACCTGGCAGTCCCCCCACCTGCCCATGAATTCCCTTGTCAGCCGCCAGTCAACACTGATACCATGGACATAGATAAGGGACTCAGGTTCTTTGTTAACGGCATCCATCTTGGTATATTTTTTTGCGGCAATTAGTTTACGTGCTCTGCACCACGCCTCATTTCCTGAATACAATAACAGCCACTAGAACTCCAGACCACTTGCTCCATGTTCTAACAGTAATTCGGTTATATGTCATTTTACCGAAGTAAAATTCACAGTGGTAACTTTCACTGAGGTACAAAAATACTGAATAAATACCAATTTTGTTTGGTTTTTTTATTTTTGGGGGTCCCCCGAACCTCCTGTTTTCTTACCCTTTTAATTTATTCCATCCCCACCCATTTTAACCCCTTACCACACTACCACATATATATGTGTATATATATATATATATATACATCAGAAAAGGGTGTGAGGGGTGCACTCTGGGTCCCAGCTAGGTGTACCTTTCCACAGTCCAGTTAATGTTCTCCTCCTAGCGTGCTTTCTTGCCTCTTGCAATCATCAGGGAGGCAGTCTGTTCAGGTGTTTGTTCAGGTGTTGATGGTTACTACCAGTGATGGCCTCAGGGAATTCTGGTTGCTGTAGTCATTCAAGTAGCCAGGAACCAACTCACCCTCCAATCACAAAGTGTAAAACTCCAGTTGGGGGGAGGGGGGAAAAATGACTGGGTAGCTAATATTCTGCTCTGAGGGTGGCATCAATGGCTTCTAACGATCCAGGTCCTGCATTAACTTGGGCCCAAGTACTGTGCCCAGCTGATAATGATGCCCCCTCCAAGGAGACCGTTGCTGAAGGAACTCAACTCTCATTATAATCTACAGTTTACAAATGTAGGTCCCTTTATTGGCAGTTGATTTCAATATCATGATCAATAATTATTTACATAGCGCTTTCACCAAAGCGCTGCACCTAGACCGTTTGCATACAATTATCACCCAACCGAAGTTGGTACTCATTCATCGAACTTGGAAGGATGAAAGGCTGAGTTGGCCTTCCCGGAATTAAAACCTGCAACCTACAGATCACAGCAGCGAGGGCTGAAACCACTGAGCTATTTTAAGAGCTATCAAGCTTTATTGAAGACAAGCAGCAGAACAACACATTGGGCCTCATTATGAGTCCGGCGGTAACCGAGGCAGTAAAACCACCTGGTTACCGCCGGACTCGTATTACCATTCCGCCTCCGCGATTCCTGGAATTACCGGGGCATTACAACCCCGGTTTTCCGGGAATCACGGAGGCGGAATGGTGTTAATCCCCATTCCCATTGAGACCTCTGGGACTCAATGGGAATGGGGATCATGGAAACACCGGCAGCATCTCGTGATGCTGCTGGTGTTTCCTCGTCCGCCTGCAGGCGGGCAGTGAACATCACCTCCCGCCTCAGGAGTCGGGATCAGGCGGTCCAGAAACAACGGTGGCGGCGGGTTTCCCGCCACCGTTATTTCCGGACCACCTGATTTGTAATGAGGCCCATTGTCTGACTTAACCTTTAACTCCTACCAGTCGAATGTAATGTAACCATGCTGTAGGTAACCTGTACGTAACTGCGCCCCAACATCTACACAAGGGCAAGGGCCCAGATTGTGTGAGTCAGAACTCGACAACTGTTTTAGGGGGTACTTGAGCTGGCGTTGGAATTCCGGCCAGAAGTGAGGGAAGTGCTCTCAATTATAAGACTCTTTTCTTTTTAGCTGCTGTTCAAGGGCCTGATTCCCAGGGCGTTTGCTATGGGATTGAGCCATTATAAAAGGCTTCTGTGAACTAGGCCCTTAGGCGTTAGAAATGCAGCACAGCGTTTCTACTTTCGGGGACCATTTAACCAATTCCAGCGGTTACAAATTACAGGAAGGAACAATGCTCTCTTTCAAATAAAGTCTGTCTCTAACCACGTGGCAAATTATAAGGTACGCAGGGTCAGAATACTACACGCAGTAAATACTGCTTATAATCACGCCAAATTTCTCCTGACAATCACTCGCATTTGTGTACATCACTGTTGTCTACCTCTGTAAAGCGCTCCGTTATGTAACTGCACTGTTGTCTACCTCTGTAAAATGCTTCGTTGCTTCTCGAAGCTGGGTCCACGCTCAATAAATACAATAATAATAATAATAATAATAATAATTTGGCATTTATATAGCGCTACGAACCCTCAGGTATCTGAGCGCTGCTTATCATTACCCACGGTGTGTGGTGCTCATTTATCGACCTCCGAAGGATGAAAGGCTGAGTTTGGCCCGGCCGGGATTCGAACTCAAAGCGAGCGCTCTACTCGCTGTGCCACTTGACCGGCTTAAAGCGCTCCGTTATGTAACTGCACTGTTGTCTACCTCTGTAAAATGCTCCGTTGCTTCTCGAAGCTGGGTCTGCACTCAATAAATACAATAATAATAATAATAATAATCGTAATTTTTACCACTATCCACGAGATGAAGGTAACATTTTTAAAAACTCTCCTGAAGTGTAAAACTTTTTTTTGCCAGCAGTGAAGGGAAGTGCGAAATAAATGTACAGCGGCTCTCCAAAAGGAAGTGAAAAGTGGACCCCTCTGGGGCCCGCCTTCCAGCAACGTCATTTGAGAGTTTCCAGGGTTCTCACTAGCTCCCTTTCCACCCCTGTGGTCTCCCTTGCTTGCTCCCCCTTTTTTAAAAATGTAAGCTCCTGGACTGTGGCTAGCTCCATGTGGCTGTTTGTTTCTGGAGTGGCTGGCTTTCTTGTACAGGCCTCTTAAAAAAAACAGGGAGTTCACAAGTGGAACACTTTGAGCAGTGACCCTAAATAAGAAAGAATAGAAAAAACAAATAATTTGTCTTTCTGGAATTCTCTGTAATAATTGCTAGACTCATTGTAGGTTTATTTCAGGCACACTTCAGGAGGTGAGCCACTAATTTAGTCTCTTCTTAAACACCTCAACTCAGCCTTTGATCCTTCTGAGGTCGATAAATGAGTACCAACACAGGTTGGGTGATATTGCATGTACATTCGTTCTATGTAAAGTGCTTCAGCATAAGTGCTACATAAGAACACATCATTATCATTTTGCCTTGCACGTCTGCTTGCATTCACAGTGATTTGGTGATATGGGCCTATACACACTGATATTAACAATACATAAGGCGATCCATTATTTTATGAAATATGTATCAGATTATAGAGATATCGTAACCATATTTTTCGAAGTGTACTTAGGAACAATGCTATGTGATGTCACTTCCTATTTCATCAAGGGGTGAAAGGTCGTGTTCCATAGCTTCCCGTGATGTCACGATTATAATTATAATTCGTTATTTATAATGCGCTTAACACCCAGAAGTTTCTGAGCGTGGACCTGACGATCAAACCTGTTTTGCTTTGCGCCAGTCTTGCTTCCAAGGCGAGCATGCTGCCCCTGAGCTACCCTCCTGTCATCTTGGGGTGAAGTCAAATGATATCACTTCCTGTGATGTCATCAGAGGTCAAGGGTCGTGTGATGTCACTTCCGCTACCCCTGGCATCTTTGTGAAATGAAGTCACTGCCGCCTTATCACGCTCTTTGCAATTGAAGGCAGAGCAGGGCCAGTAAGGACCTTGCTCGGGATTATGGAGCATTGTACGGCAGTGCTATGGATCTGCTGGTGTCGAGAACGCATATCCCTCACCACGACGAGGGTTAAAATGGATCTAAAACATAGAGCAGTGATGCAGCTGTATTCCCAGAATTGAGGCAAGAGGGGGATTTTCCAGATTACAGCAGACACTGCCTGCTGTAATTCGGGCACACATTCCTCCCAATTCGTAACGAGGGCGATTCTGAAATGGCTCTGGCAAGGACTCTTAATAATGCTTCCCAGAAGCTTGCATGCCCCCCCCCCCTTTCCCACTGATATCTTTTCCATCATGGAGTGTGGGCGCAGACCTGCATCACCCCGAACCAGGTTCTCTAAATAGAAATGCATTGATTTTTTTATTAAAATTTGGATTTTTCCATGCATTCCTATGGGGGAGGGAAGAAACATTTCTCTTGATTTCAGTTTTGGGGACAAATTGTACCCCAGGCCATTATGCCTGTAACACAATCACTTATTGACACACATTCTGTTCCAATGCCTCCAGATGTCTCCAACGGAGCACCTAATTATGCGTCCCCTCTGGGTGATTTAAGATAATAGTCCTGGGATTTCTTGCTTATTTTCTGGTCAGATTGAAATCCCCTTCAATTGCCTGAGGATTGGAAGACCCTAAGGAGAATAATTGGAAACTGAATGAATTGGCTTCAGCGCGCCACCTTCCAGGCCGCTGCGGCAAGCACACAACCATGCACATAACAAGTAGCATCACCTTGCAGGAAAAATTAAGAGCATCGATTGGCCGGTGTGAATTGATTGGTTTGCCCCACTCTGACGACATTACTCCTTATCAGGCCAAGTGCTATTGCCTGCCCATGTATTCTTTGCACCCTCTCTGGCTAGCAAATCAGATCCTCCCTTCTAGCCCCAGACACCGTTTTGGCCAGAGGGAGGGCGTGATTTCTCTGTCTTTGCCCCCTCCTTCTGGAATTTCCTCTCGTTTCCCATTAGGAGCATCCACACTCTCACTGTCTTCTGCTGGAAAGTAGTAGCCTGGCCCTACTTTTGGGGTTTCCTGGTGAATCTGGTGTGTGCTCTGCTAGTAGAGTTGTAACAGGGGGGCATTCCACTCCTGCAGACGGCTTCCACAAGGGGCGATGGGGTTTCCCTTGCCATGTACGGTTACAAGCAGGATACCAGAGGACCAGAAGGTACGGGGTGGGGGGAAAGGGATGTGTGGGAACACCAGAGGGGGAGGAATAAGGTTGAGTGCTTTGATGACCTGTTGGTAAGATGTTCTTTGAAGAGTAGGGTCTTACGAACCTTCCTGAAGTGCGGCGTGGGCGTGGACATGCATATCTGCATTTGTAAGCGTGTCCCTCTCCATCCTTGTGAAAAGCTCAGGAGCAACGTCTAGTGCATGAAGGTAGCACTTCAGCTGAATGCAGAAACAGTATATATTCCCTGTTGGAAACCCAGCAACTTCTGCGTGACAAAAGGACAGTGCAGTGAGGCATGCTCGAGAACATACCAAGTTTATAGCAGCACAGGGTAGACAAACATTAATCTACTTATTTTATTTATTTATTTATTTATTTATTACATTTGTAGAGCGCTCTCAACCCAAGGGCCTGAAGGCGCTAGTTTCAAGGTTAAACGACAGAAGTTAGGTCCTCAGAATCAAGTGACACAGATCAACCCAAGGAGGGGCCCTGGGAAAAGAGCAGCTTCCTGAGGTGTTTGCGAAAGGTCCGGTGCGATTGTTCTGATCTCAGGTCGAAAAGTAAAGAGTTCCAGTTCTTTGTGGGGATGACCGGGAAACTCGTCCCGCCAGCACTTGACAGTCTGAATCTCGGAGTGATAAGACGATGAGCGTAAGAGGAATGAGTCGGTCTGGAGGACTGCGCTTTTTTAACTATTGACCCGTGAACACACATGTTGCATGACACTCATGTTTAGGAGATGAGACACTGCTTCAGCTCCACCGGGAGGGATCTTAGTGGTCTTCGGAAACTCTAGTGAAGCCCAAATGCAAATAATAGGTTATTGAAGTAAGAAGTTCCCCCCCTTCTAGGAAAATATTATTTTTGATTGAATGTTTCTTGTGATGTTAGCTATGACGTGATTGGAGGCCTCCCTGCATAATGTCACTCATTTTAACTACACTTATGACGCGGAGTGACTTTATAGGTTCCTTGGACCAGTCTGTCACTGCTTTGCTGAAAGTGGGGAATGGGCCATGTCCCAGTGTTGGGGCCATCAATACCCTTTCTGAGAACGGTCATCTTTCAGAGTTGTGCGCCCCACCGCACTCTCTGGAAAGCAGGAGTAACCATCTGCTCATTGCCAGATGTCGTTGATGCGGCACAGATATCGGCGTACCCACTGGAGGGCAGGTCGGTCCCTTTCCTAGCTGAGCTCAGCTTTGCCCCACAACGCCTTCTACATTCTAAGAGGTCTGAGGGCCTCCCTCAGTCTCGCTGCACTTCTGTGAAGAACCATCCGGTGGGATCCCCTCAGGCCTGGTCGCACCTCCCCTCTCCTGAATGGAGAAGAAGCTCACATGTTCTTTTAGATCTCCAATCTCTCTGAAGCACCCGGGCTGTACTGCGCCTGAAGCCTGATATTGCCAGTGACAGCCATTTTGAATGTCCTACTTTTGGTGAAGGCAGAGTTGTCTGGACTCTGCCCAGCAGGGAAGAGATATCTTCCAAATAGCATATAAACAGCATCGCCTGCTCCTTCAATGCACCCAGAGAGGGGTTTCTTGTGCACCAACAGCACCCCCCCCCACCTCGAGCAACCATTCCAGTAAACCGCACTGGACGCGAATAGTTCGTTTCACAACTTTGAGGAATGGTTGAATTCCTATGGAATCCTTGCCACCTTGTGGGCCGCCCTTCCATTAGCTTAGTATTTTTACAGGATTTTTCCATTGATCAAAATGTTTCAGTGCCTCTTGGAATTTCTGAAAGACCCTAAGCCAGGAATCTGCAACCGTGTGGCTCTCCAAATGTTTTGGACTACAACGCCCATGTTTCTTCATTGACCATACTGACTAGGACTGGTGGGATTTGTAGTCCACCACATCCAGAGAACTGAAAGTTGCAGACACCTAAGCGACAACGTATTTCTTTCCCGGTAACTATCACTATGTAGCCCCTAAATTGTGAGCTGGCCCTGTTTTACTGTGATACCAAGCACACTCACTGTGCAATCGCCCACCACTGAGCTTCGGTGACTATAAGTATGCTTGGTCTCCAACTCTGCTAGAAACGAGATACCTAATATTTTTAATAGAAGGTATGCTGAACTTCTATTGCTTGACCAGTGTGCAGCAGTGAGTTAATTTGCCATTTAGATGCTGTTGCTTTCTACTCTGACATCTTTTGCATGTGGCACCTTAACAAAAACCAAACATGAATTACCAGTTAATTAAATAGATGACTTTTATTATCCACCATTTTGTTAAAGATTCTATCCTTTTAATAAACCCATCAATCCCTATTTATCCCATAGTTGCCCACCTGATTCCTTCACAGCACAGCCTGAATGTTCAGCCTCACTACCAAAAGGTGAAGCAGGCTCTGGTGCCGTTAGACTATTGGCACGTGTTTGCGTTTGATCAATGGATCACACTTTGTGATTTGAATGATACTGTGCCATCACTGGTTCACGCCTCCAATGTGCATCGTCAGGACATTCTCGGACTACTGGCGGAAGGACGGTGTAGTGTGGGAAACTGCGTGCCATGTTTGCGAGGAATTTGGATTTCTGGACTGACGGATAGGTTAGCGGATTGCCGCTAGAGTCCGCTGAGGATAGAAGGGATGAGGCATCCATTCTTCTCTGCTGTTGGCGCCAGTCCTAGAAGGTATCTGGGAGAAGAGTCTCCACAGCATGTTGAACAGAGGCGTTGCTAGAGGGGGCTGGGATGGGCTATAGCCCTGGGTCTTTTGGTTGTAGTCCTGAATAGAAGCTCAGCGGCTACAACCAGAAAGGCTAGCTAGCCCGAGTCCCGACAGTCCCGACATTAGAGTAGCCCCAGACCTTTTCCGGAACTAGCAACACCACTGCTGGTCTCATGTAAGAGGGAGTTGAACTCATAGCACTAATGTGGGCATCTAATAAATCTCGCATGGATCTAGCCTAGTGCAAGAATTGTGGGAGGTTAGGCATGAGCTTAGTGTTGAAGGTGGAAGACTCTATAGGGATGGTCGCGCTGTTCTTCCACGGCCTCTTTTCAATCAGGTTTTCCGTCAGGTTGTAGCACCGAGACGGTTACACTACAGATACTTTGAGGATGTGTTGAAGGTGTTGGATGATGGCGGTGCCTCTCTGCTGGCATTACCCAATTAATCGTCAGCTTTTGATACCACCTATCATGAGGTTCTCTTGAAAATGTTGTCTGACCGAATGGGGATTTGAAGGCAAAGTTCTTGCCCGGATTCCTTCATTTTTATATTCAACGACATATGATAGTGCTTGGTCAAGATGTTTCTGAGCCCCTTTTGGGGTCAACAAAGGTTCCTTTTTATCGCCTATGCTTTTTAATCTTTACAAGGAACCACTGGGTCTTCTAGCCAATAAACATGGCTTGTCCAGATATCAGCATGCGCACGGCACAGAATTGTACCTCTGAATTTCACCGGAATGTTTCATGTGGTGAATATGGAATTGTTTATATGATATTGAAGCATGAATATCCTCCTATTTTCCTGAAAATAAACGACAACCAATCTGAATTTGTATTGGATTCCCATGCCCATGGCTCATCGTCCTTCTCTAAACGGTTAGTGGACACTAAGATTCCATGACCTCCTTCTGATTTTGTTAATACTGCCAAATTGTTAGGGTTTACATTGGACTCTCACTTACCCTTTATCCCCACATTAGTTCTATGTTCATTCATTCACAGTGTTTTTTGCGATGGGGTTTTACCAAATTTGTTTCTGGAGAAACGTCAATTAATTCTTTTTTTGTTTTTTGGGGGGCTGCCCCTTTTACCACCCTATTAATTTTACACCATTTCTGACTCCCCTCCAACCCTTATATACCCTTACCCACAACCCCTTATATTTCCGATAAGTTTTTCCCGAACACAAATGTAGCCAAAAACACTGTTGACGTATTAACGTTGTAACCCCCACCTCCACCCCCTGTCCCTGCATGAACGTGGTAGTGAAATTTGCTAACTTTCATTTATTGGCTCTGAGATCAGTGAAATCTTGTTTTAACAGTGCAATCCTTTGTCTCATCTAGGATCGTTTATGGTAACTCTATGTTATGGGCCTTCCTCGATCCACTCTGGGATCTTTGAAAGTCGTTTGGTGTTTCGATCAAGGAAACAATCATATTTCCCAGGTTTTAGAAGCGCTTCATTGGCTTCCCCTTAATGCACGCATTTTATTCAAGGCACTATCTCAGGAGGATAGCTCAGCGGCAATGTGCTCGCCTTGGAAGCAAGACGACACGGAGCCGCGCTTAGAAACCTCTGGGTATTAAGCGCGTTATAATTAACCTATCATATCATATCATACTATGTAGTACTTACAAGTGATCCATTAAAAAAAAAGCTCTTACCTGGCTGACAAATTGCAGATCTCTGGGGCTGTGAGAGGTCTTACTGCACCTGAAGGTTCACCATCTTAGATCTGTGTTTTGTACTAAATGATCCTTCTCTGCTGCTGCTACGTCATCCCGGAACAGCTTGCCTCCTAACCTATGCACGATTCCTGATTACCTTGCATTTAGGAAATCCCTGAAGGCATGGCTACGGCGGAGTTTAAGATACAGATTGTGGTGCCATTGAGGCGCTTTTTTCTTCAGAATGTTTGTCATTTCATTTGGAAGGTTTTTATGGATATTGTATCTTGTTGATTCGATGCCTTTCTGTCTTTTAGTAGATTTGCATTTATTTGTGCGGATTATATATATATGTATACAATGTTCACCGCTCAGATGCATTTGTGCCATGTTTGCACTTTATACAAATGTAAATGATATAAATATGATTGTCTTCTAAAACTTAACTTCCAAGTGGGTAGAGGTTAAGATAACTCAAACCCCTACGGCTGGTGGAGCAATGGGTTTGCATGGCATATTACCCATGATCCCTTTTGATGGATAATGGAGTTCAATTAGGTAACCAGAACTGTCAAGGTGCTTGGAATGTAATTAATGGGTTTGGCATAATCCCTATAACGCCAAATTGATTCTAATACTGCTAAAGGAATCGTCAATAGAGCGATCCCGGAGGGAGTGGGATCAGCCAGGGCTGGTGGTGGGAATTGGAAAGCAGTAGCGGGGGAGACAGTGACGGCATTGTGATGCACACGGATGGGAGCATAAGAGGTTGTGAGACGACATAAGGTGATTACGACAATGTGAGCGGCGTGGGTGGCAAGAGAGCACAACGCAGGACTGAGGAGAAAGTTGACTGATATGATACGGGGGTTGGAGGGTGTGTGTGTGGGTTGATCATTGTGTTTGTCTTGTTATACTCTTCTCCGCGTGTTTGTTGGTTGCATATTCATGTGTGGAGTGGGATTTTCCTAGGCTGTTGACTTGTGTGTGTGTGTCTTATCAAGGGATTGGCTACTGGAACTATGTGTGACATCCTATCCTGCGTGCAGTGTGGCACCCGGCAGTGTCAGGAGACGGGGCACACCTGGGATGTTGTATTGTACGCGTGGTGGCACCCGGCAGTGTCAGGAGTCGGGGCACACCTGGGATGTTGTATTGCGTGCGGTGTGGCACCCGGCAGTGTCAGGAGTCAGGGCACACCTGGGATGTTGTATTGCGTGCGGTGTGGCACCTGGCAGTGTCAGGAGTCGGGGCACACCTGGGATGTTGTATTGCGTGAGGTGTGGCACCCGGCAGTGTCAGGAGTCGGGCACACCTGGGATGTTGTATTGTACGCGTGGTGGCACCCGGCAGTGTCAGGAGTCGGGGCACACCTGGGATGTTGTATTGCGTGCGGTGTGGCACCCGGCAGTGTCAGGAGTCGGGGCACACCTGGGATGTTGTATTGTACGCGTGGTGGCACCCGGCAATGTCAGGAGTCAGGGCACACCTGGGATGTTGTATTGCGTGCGGTGTGGCACCCGGCAGTGTCAGGAGTCAGGGCACACCTGGGATGTTGTATTGTACGCGTGGTGGCACCCGGCAGTGTCAGGAGACGGGGCACACCTGGGATGTTGTACTGCGTGCGGTGTGGCACCCGGCAGTGTCAGGAGTCAGGGCACACCTGGGATGTTGTATTGCGTGCAGTGTGGCACCAGGCAGTGTCAGGAGTCAGGGCACATCTGGGATGTTGTATTGCGTGCGGTGTGGCACCCGGCATTGTCAAGAGACGGGGCACACGTGGGATGCTATATTGTACGCGTGGTGGCACCTGGCAGTGTCAGGAGACGGTGCACACCTGGGATGTTGTATTGCGTGCGGTGTGGCACCCGGCAGTGTCAGGAGTCAGGGCACACCTGGGATGTTGTATTGTACGCGTGGTGGCACCCGGCAGTGTCAGGAGGCGTGGCACACCTGGAATGTTGTATTGCGTGCGGTGTGGCACCCGGCAGTGTCAGGAGTCAGGGCACACCTGGGATGTTGTATTGCGTGCAGTGTGGCACCAGGCAGTGTCAGGAGTCAGGGCACACCTGGGATGTTGTATTGCGTGCGGTGTGGCACCCGGCATTGTCAAGAGACGGGGCACACGTGGGATGCTGTATTGTACGCGTGGTGGCACCTGGCAGTGTCAGGAGACGGTGCACACCTGGGATGTTGTATTGCGTGCGCTGTGGCACCTGGCAGTGTAAGGAGTCGGGGCACACCTGGGATGTTGTATTGCGTGCGGTGTGGCACCAGGCAGTGTCAGGAGATGGGGCACACCAGGGTTGTTTTATTGCGTGCGGTGTAGCAACAGGCAGTGTCAGGAGTCAGCGCACACCTTGGATGTTGGATTGCATGCGGTGTGGCACCAGGCAGTGTCAGGAGTCAGTGCACATCTGGGATGTTGTATTGCGTGCAGTGTGGCACCAGGCAGTGTCAGGAGACGGGGCACACCTGGGATGTGTTGTAGTGACTTATGAGATGGGAGTGGAGAATGCCCTCCATAGTGTTTCTCTTCTGTGTGCTGTATATCCCAAGTATGATGTCATGGAATGTTAATGACAGTGTTCTTTGTTGAGGTAATCTAGATGTTCTAATGTTGTCAGTTGGAGAAAGATCTGGGGGGAGAGGAGTCTCTAAATGTTGTGGGTCTTCCTCTGTTGTTACATACTAATAAAACTTAAGAATCACTTACCTGTCTGCACCAGCCATCTTCATAACAATGGCGACGAGGATGGGATGAAGTGGCCACAGCGGATGGGCGTGAGGAGACCCCCAGCAGCCAGCCATACCTGTTTTGCTCCGGAAGGCCGCTGAGAGACCCGCGGAGGGACGATCTGCACCGCCCCATAACCCGGGTGAAGAGGAGCGACGGCCCCACCCCAGTCAGTAGGAGCCGCGGTTCGCCGTGGGCTGCTCCGCATCATTTGTGCGTTGAGCGGGCCCCAGCGCGAACGACAGGACGGCCGACCGTTGAGGTCCATCGGCGTGGAGAAATCCGCCGAGGAACGATCCGTACAGCCCCAGAGCCCGGGCGAAGAGGAGCGGCAGCCCAGCCCCAGCCAGCAGGAGCCACAGGTCGCCGTGGGCTGCTCCGCATCGTTCGTGCGTTGAGCGGCCCCCCATTGAGCAAGACGGGACGACCGTCAGAATCCCACCAGTTCCACAAAGGAGAGATCGATTTCGACTGGAGCAGAAGTGGCGGAAACGGGGGAGCGAACGGCTTCTGACAGCACCAAAGTCACGGGGGAAGTTACTCCGCCCCACTCCTGCGCCGAGCGGGGCTACCCTCGTAAGTGTAGTCTACCGAGGTGCTGACCAAGCACCAACGGCACGGGGGCGGTTGCTCCGCTGGTCCCTTGTGTTGAGCGGCCATTATACCCCTGCACCTCAGCCAAGTAAGTGCAAGTTTTGTTTCACCCGCGGATCACTGCACGGGCCCTTCCCACGGCTGTCCGATCCGAACGATAAGGAACACTGTTCAAGCCAAACTACCGTATTCCTTATGATAGAGGGTCAAGTTACATCAGGAGGGTGTAACAACACTACCGTAACAGATGTAAGAGAGGGTCAATCAAAACTAATTCAGCATTATTCTAGGTACAATGTTATTGCAAGTTCTTTGAGAGGGTGGAAGGTGAACTGTGCAGCAAAGAGGGGTTCCAGCGATAGCGAAGGTGGTGCCAGCATCAAATTATCCCAGCATCCAAAAGGAAAATTCTTTTGTGTCAACCCAGCAGAGAAGAGTTTTTTTTTCTCTTCTGCACATAAGGTCTTCAGTCAGTAGTGCAGCAAAAAAAAAAAAAAAAAAAACAACTAGAATTGTAACTGAAGACATGGCAGCTTTACCTGGCATATCTGGACCACCCATATTTATGCCTACGCCAGGGGCGGCAAAAATTGCTTGGCCCCAATGGCGCAAGGGCTTTATGCATTATATGAAGGCGGCCGGGGGAACGGCCGATTCCAGCGAAAGGAAAGTAGCGTTATTGCTTCATTTTTTAGGTTACGAAGGCCAAAGAATTTTTGAGACTCTCCCTCATCTAGCAAGTGATGGAAGCGGGGATGAATTGAATGATTTCGAGGCAGCTTTGATGAGACTAGACAAGCATTTCAACCCAAAAAGAAGCACGATTTTGGAACGTTACAATTTCCGCATGCGCGTACGAGCCCATGGGGAGTCTGTTGAAGACTATGTAACTGCCCTCCGCCATCTGGCTCTAACGTGTAAGTTTCAGGGAAGTTTTGACGAGCACATCCGTGATCAATTCATGACACATTGTAGGTCAAATAAAATACGTGAGGAACTGTGGTTGAAGGATGAGCCGAACTTGGACGAGGTATTAGACTTAGCTAAACGAGTAGAACATTCGCTGGCATGTGTCGCCAAGCTATCAAAGGCCGAAGGAGGAGACTCTAAAGAAGCCAAGCCGGAAGTATTGAAGGTGAATGAAGGGAAGAACAAGAGGAAGGGAAGAAACAAACAAAAGGAGAGGAGTAATGCAGAAGAAAGAAGAAGTCAAGAGTCGACGCAAAGAGAAGATAAAAAGGATGAGAGATTGTGCTGTAGGTGTGCCAGTGCGACACATTTTGCTTCTTCAGTGGTGTGTCCAAGGCGGAAGGCGATATGCAATAAATGCAAAAGGAGAGGACACTTTGGGACGTGCTGCAAGAACTATCAATTTGGCCAAATAAATCAAAGGAAAGTCCTATACGTGAATGATGAGGAAGAAGGGAGGTCATCAGAAGATGACACCGTATTGGCATTGCAAAATGTTATTGTGAACACTGTCAATGTTGTTGGAAGGGATGGTATCCCGGATGATTGTGAGCGACCATATACTGTTGTGACCGTGAATGGATGTAAGGTGTCGATGATGGCTGATTCGGGATCGAAGATCACTCTGATATCCAGATCCGCATTTGAGGATGAAATGAAAGGGGCAGGGTCGACATTATCGGATCCAGACATAAGTCCAGGGGGGTACAACCAAGATAAGATAGATTTACTGGGGTTTGTCTGGAGTAAATTTGAATTTAAAGGACGATGCTGTGAAGGGAAAGTGTATGTGACAAAGGAGGGTCAATCCTTGCTAGGATGGAGAGAGCAAAAGAATTTGGGGATCAGATTAGACCCCAACCATCCTGAACAAGTCCTACAAGTATCAGAAGTGTGTTCGACATATAGCAAGTATCTGAGAGAGCATGGGAAGGTATTTGACGAGACATTGGGAAGAGTGAAGGGATTTCAGCATCAGATATTGTTGAAAAGAGGCAGTGTTCCCACCGTGGCGAAACACAGGCCCGCCCCCTTTGTGTTAAGGGATAGAGTAAAGAAGGAATTGGAGAAACTTCTTAAATCAGGTGTGATTGAAAGAGCTGGGGGGGTCGAGTGGGTTTCCCCGGTCGTTATTGTGAAGAAAAGTTCAGGGGATCTGAGACTGTGCGTTGATAATCGCGAGTTGAATAAGTGTGTCTTGGTGGACAGGCACCCACTACCCAACATGGGTGAATTATTAACCATGGTGGGTGGAGGGAAGTATTTTTCTAAACTGGATATGACGTCAGCATATCATCAGGTGGAGTTGGAGGAGGGTTGTAGGAAAGTTACGGCGTTTGTGACACATGAAGGTGTGTTTCAATTTAGGAGGATGCCCTTCGGGTTAGCATCTGCTTCCTCAGTGTTCCAGAAGATCATGGATCGCTTGTTGAAGGGGGTGAGGGGTGTTTTCTGTTTTCAGGATGATGTGTTGGTGAGTGGAGTGACATTGGAGGAACATGACAGGAATTTGTGTAAGGTGTTGAAGATATTCCAGGAAAGAGGGATCACTCTTAAGGAAGAGAAATGCAAATTTGCTGTGACTAAAGTGGACTATTTGGGACATGAGGTGTCAGGAAATGGTGGCAGACCCAAGGAAGAGATGGTGAATGCCATAAAGAGGATAGAAAGACCGATTGATAAGAGTGAATTACGCTCTTTTTTAGGAATGACAGAGTTTTATCAGAAATTTGTGGTAAATTATGCTGACAAAGTACATGAGATGAGAAAGATTTTGAGGAAGGGTGCTGAGTTTGTGTGGAATAGTCAGTGTGAGGCGGAATTCAATGGTATAAAAGAAGAGATAAACTTAGCCCAACCCTTAGGGTGTTTTGACACGAGAAAGCCATCCATCACCACAGTGGATGCGAGTGGATGTGGTTTAGGTGCGGTGTTATCTCAGAAACAGGACGATGGGAGGTGATAGCTCATGCCTCGAGGGGACTCAAGGGAGCGGAAGTGAGGTATTCTGTTCTCGAGAAGGAGGCGTTGGCATGTTTCTGGGCGGTGGAGCGATTCAAAAACTTAGTGTGGGGTGTAGAGTTCGTAGTTCGGACTGATCACAAACCACTTAAAGCCATATTCGAGAACAAGGGCCTTGATAAGGTTTCCCGCAGGGTGGCTGGATGGGTCACCAGAATGCAAACGCATTGTTTCAAGATGGAGGTCATTCCTGGGAAGGACAATATATTGGCTGACAATTTATCAAGGATGAGAGTAATTGATTCTGGTGCTGTGGAAGATGAAGAGTTGGAATTAGTGTTTGTAAACACAGATGGTATAGTGTCCAAACAGGAGTGGGTGGAAGGGATGAGGAGCGATGAGAATATAAATAAAATAATTCCGTATGTTGTTTCCGCCGCATGGCCCAAAAAAGTGGAAGTGGCGGAGGGCGCGAGGCCGTATTGGGAAGTGAAGGATGAACTGTCGGTCATCGGTGGGGTATTGTTCAGATGGGGAAGGGCTGTGGTTCCAGTTGGATTGAGGAAGAGAGTGATAGAGCTGGCACACACTGGTCACATAGGAGTGACCAAAACCAAAGGTGTGTTGAGGGAAGATTATTGGTGGCCGGGTTTTGACAGGGAGATAGAAAATTGTTTAGAAAATTGTCGATTTTGTGCCAAGAGTGGGAAGGGATCTGTAGCTAAGAAGCAGCCATTTGTGGACGTGGGTCTTCCGTCTAGGATATGGAGAGATATCGCCATGGATATCCTGGGTCCTGTGGAATTGGGTTATGGGTGTGGAAAGTTCATAGTCCTGGTGGTGGATCTGTTCTCCAGGTGGGTGAATTGTAAAATTGTGAGAGATGTCACCGGAGAAACCATGATTGAGGCTTTGCAGGAGATATTTTCCAATGAAGGTCTGCCGGAAAGTTTGTTGACGGACAATGGTCCCCAGTTTGTAGGGGGGAACTTCACCAGCTATTTAAGGAAATGCAGAGTGCGTCATAAAATAACTTCATTGTATCATCCCGAATCCAACGGCGTAGTTGAAAGGATGAATAGATGCGTGATGGAGAGTATTCGCATGGGGGAAGAATGTGGATTGGATAAGGTGGCTGTGATACAGAATAGGATCTGGGCCCTAAAAATGGCGCCGCATTCAACGACAGGTCTGTGCCCGTTTGAGCTTATGAGGGGTAGGAAGCCATATTCCATGGCGTGTCCGCCGTGGCTGGGTAGGAGCAGGGAAACAGATCTGGTTATTGATGAGGTAAGAAAGTCGTTGGTGAGGAAGATGTCTGAATGGGTGGCACGTGAAAACCTAAAGAGAGGTAAGAAAGAGTTGCGCGTAGAGTGTGGAGATTGGGTTAGGATCAAGAAAGGAATTGTGAAGAGGAAAGGAGATTCTCTTTATTCGGATCCAGTCAGAGTTGTAGCGGTCATGAAAGGGGCCGTACGTGTGACTGGAGGGCAAGTGTGGAATAAGGATAGAATTGCTGCGGTCAAGAGAGGGCATATATAGTAAGTGTCCAGTACTAGACCAGTTTATGTGAGTTGTTGTAGTCTTCAACATTATATCCTGAAATTACTTTGTGTGGTCGGATTTTAGATTATATAGGTAAAGTTAAAAAAAAAGGGGGAGATGTGTTGTAGTGACTTATGAGATGGGAGTGGAGAATGCCCTCCATAGTGTTTCTCCTCTGTGTGCTGTATATCCCAAGTATGATGTCATGGAATGTTAATGACAGTGTTCTTTGTTGAGGTAATCTAGATGTTCTAATGTTGTCAGTTGGAGAAAGATCTGGGGGAGAGGAGTCTCTAAATGTTGGGGGTCTTCCTCTGTTGTTACATACTAATAAAACTTAAGAATCACTTACCTGTCTGCACCAGCCATCTTCATAACAGGATGCTGTATGGTGTGGCACCCGGCAGTGTCAGGAGTCAGGGCACACCTGGGATGTTGTATTGCGTGCAGTGTGGCACCAGGCAGTGTCAGGAGTCAGGGCACAACTGGGATGTTGTATTGCGTGCGGTGTGGCACCCGGCATTGTCAAGAGACGGGGCACACCTGGGATGCTGTATTGTACGCGTGGTGGCACGTGGCAGTGTCAGGAGACGGTGCACACCTGGGATGTTGTATTGCGTGCAGTGTGGCACCCGGCAGTGTCAGGAGTCAGGGCACACCTGGGATGTTGTATTGTGTGCGGTGTGGCACCCGGCAGTGTCAAGACACGGGGCACACCTGGGATGTTGTATTGTGTGCTGTGTGGCACCAAGCAGTGTCAGGAGTCAGGGCACACCTGGGATGTTGTATTGTGGGCGGTGTGGCACTAGGCAGTGTCAGGAGTCAGGGCACACGTGGGATGTTGTATTGCGTGCAGTGTGGCACCCGGCATTGTCATGAGTCAGGGCACACCTGGGATGTTGTATTGGGTGCGGTGTGACACCCGGCAGTGTCAGGAGTCAGCGCACACCTGGGATGTTGTATTGCATGCGGTTTGGCACCAGGCAGTGTCAGGAGTCAGCGCACACCTGGGATGTTGTATTGCGTGCGGTGTGGCACCCGGCAGTGTCAGGAGTCGGGGCACACCTGGGATGCTGTATTGTACGCGTGGTGGCACCTGGCAGTGTCAGGAGACGGGGCACACCTGGGATGTTGTATTGCGTGCGGTGTGGCACCCGGCAGTGTCAGGAGTTGGGGCACACCTGGGATGTTGTATTGCGTGCAGTGTGCACCAGGCAGTGTCAGGAGTCAGGGCACACCTGGGATGTTGTATTGTACGCGTGGTGGAACCTGGCAGTGTCAGGAGACGGGGCACACCTGGGATGTTGTATTGCGTGCGGTGTGGCACCCGGCAGTGTCAGAAGTCGGGGCACACCTGGTATGGTGCATTGTGTGCGGTGTAGCACCCGGCAGTGTCAGGAGACGGGGCACACCTGGGATGTTGTAATGCGTGCGGTGTGGCACCAGTCAGTGTCAGGAGTCAGGGCACACCTGGGATGTTGTATTGCGTGCGGTGTGGCACCAGGCAGTGTCAGGAGTCAGGGCACACCTGGGATGTTGTATTGCGTGCGGTGTGGCACCAGGCAGTGTCAGGAGTCAGGGCACACGTGGGATGTTGTATTGCGTGCGGTGTGGCACCCGGCAGTGTCAGGAGTCGGCGCACACCTGGGATGTTGTATTGCGTGCGGTGTGGCACCCGGCAGTGTCAGGAGTCAGGGCACACGTGGGATGTTGTATTGCGTGCGGTGTGGCACCAGGCAGTGTCAGGAGTCAGGGCACACCTGGGATGTTGTATTGCGTGCGGTGTGGCACCAGGCAGTGTCAGGAGTCAGGGCACACCTGGGATGTTGTATTGCGTGCGGTGTGGCACTAGGCAGTGTCAGGAGTCAGGGCACACGTGGGATGTTGTATTGCATGCAGTGTGGCACCCGGCAGTGTCAGGAGTCAGGGCACACCTGGGATGTTGCATTGCATGCAGTGTGACACCCGGCAGTTTCAGGAGTCAGCGCACACCTGGGATGTTGTATTGCGTGCGGTTTGGCACCTGGCAGTGTCAGGAGTGAGCGCACACCTGGGGTGTTGTATTACGTGCGGTGTGGCACCCGACAGTGTCAGGAGTCGGGGCACACCTGGGATGCTGTATTGTGCGCGTGGTGGCACTTGGCAATGTCAGGAGACGGGGCACACCTGGGATGTTGTATTGCGTGCGGTGTGGCACCCGGCAGTTTCAGGAGTTGGGGCACACCTGGGATGTTGTATTGCGTGCAGTGTGCACCAGGCAGTGTCAGGAGTCAGGGCACACCTGGGATGTTGTATTGTACGCGTGGTGGCACCTGGCAGTGTCAGGAGACGGGGCACACCTGGGATATTGTATTGCGTGCGGTGTGGCACCCGGCAGTGTCAGAAGTCGGGGCACACCTGGTATGTTGTATTGTGTGCGGTGTAGCACCCGGCAGTGTCAGGAGGCGGGGCACACCTGGGATGTTGTATTGCGTGCGGTGTGGCACCAGGCAGTGTCAGGAGTCAGGGCACACGTGGGATGTTGTATTGCGTGCGGTGTGGCACCAGGCAGTGTCAGGAGTCAGGGCACACCTGGGATGTTGTATTGCGTGCGGTGTGGCACCAGGCAGTGTCAGGAGTCAGGGCACACCTGGGATGTTGTATTGCGTGCGGTGTGGCACTAGGCAGTGTCAGGAGTCAGGGCACACGTGGGATGTTGTATTGCATGCAGTGTGGCACCCGGCAGTGTCAGGAGTCAGGGCACACCTGGGATGTTGCATTGCATGCAGTGTGACACCCGGCAGTTTCAGGAGTCAGCGCACACCTGGGATGTTGTATTGCGTGCGGTTTGGCACCTGGCAGTGTCAGGAGTGAGCGCACACCTGGGGTGTTGTATTACGTGCGGTGTGGCACCCGACAGTGTCAGGAGTCGGGGCACACCTGGGATGCTGTATTGTGCGCGTGGTGGCACTTGGCAATGTCAGGAGACGGGGCACACCTGGGATGTTGTATTGCGTGCGGTGTGGCACCCGGCAGTTTCAGGAGTTGGGGCACACCTGGGATGTTGTATTGCGTGCAGTGTGCACCAGGCAGTGTCAGGAGTCAGGGCACACCTGGGATGTTGTATTGTACGCGTGGTGGCACCTGGCAGTGTCAGGAGACGGGGCACACCTGGGATATTGTATTGCGTGCGGTGTGGCACCCGGCAGTGTCAGAAGTCGGGCCACACCTGGTATGTTGTATTGTGTGCGGTGTAGCACCCGGCAGTGTCAGGAGACGGGGCACACCTGGGATGTTGTATTGCGTGTGGTGTGGCTCCAGGCTTTGTCAGGAGTCAGGGCACACCTGGGATGTTGTATTGCGTGCGGTGTGGCACCAGGCAGTGTCAGGAGTCAGGGCACACCTGGGATGTTGTATTGCGTGCGGTGTGGCACCAGGCAGTGTCAGGTGTCAGGGCACACGTGGGTTGTTGTATTGCGTGCGGTGTGGCACCCGGCAGTGTCAGGAGTCAGTGCACAACTGGGATGTTGTATTGCGTGCGGTGTTGCACCCGGCAGTGTCAGGAGTCGGGGCACACATGGGATGCGGTATTGTACGTGTGGTGGCACCTGGCAGTGTCAGGAGACGGGCCACACCTGGGATGTTGTATTGCGTGCGGTGTGGCACTAGGCAGTGTCAGGAGTCAGGGCACACGTGTGATGTTGTATTGCGTGCAGTGTGGCACCCGGCATTGTCATGAGTCAGGGCACACCTGGGATCTTGTATTGGGTGCGGTGTGACACCCGGAAGTGTCAGGAGTCAGCGCACACCTGGGATGTTGTATTGCATGCGGTTTAGCACCAGGCAGTGTCAGGAGTCAGCGCACATCTGGGATGTTGTATTGGGTGCGGTGTGACACCCGGCAGTGTCAGGAGTCAGCGCACACCTGGGATGTTGTATTGCATGCGGTTTGGCACCAGGCAGTGTCAGGAGTCAGCGCACACCTGGGATGTTGTATTACGTGCGGTGTGGCACCCGGCAGTGTCAGGAGTCGGGGCACACCTGGGATGCTGTATTGTACGCGTGGTGGCACCTGGCAGTGTCAGGAGACGGGGCACACCCAGGATGTTGTATTGCGTGCGGTGTGGCACCTGGCAGTGTCAGGAGTTGGGGCACACCTGGGATGTCGTATTGCGTGCAGTGTGCACCAGGCAGTGTCAGGAGTCAGGGCACACCTGGGATGTTGTATTGTACGCGTGGTGGCACCTGGCAGTGTCAGGAGACGGGGCACACCTGGGATGTTCTATTGCGTGCGGTGTGGCACCCGGCAGTGTCAGAAGTCGGGGCACACCTGGTATGTTGATTGTGTGCGGTGTAGCACCCGGCAGTGTCAGGAGACGGGGCACACCTGGGATGTTGTATTGCGTGCGTTGTGGCACCAGTCAGTGTCAGGAGTCAGGGCACACCTGGGATGTTGTATTGCGTGCGGTGTGGCACCAGGCAGTGTCAGGAGTCGGGGCACACCTGGGATGCTGTATTGCGTGCGGTGTGGCACCCGGCAGTGTCAGAAGTCGGGGCACACCTGGGATGCTGTATTGTACGCGTGGTGGCACCTGGCATTGTCAGGAGTCGGGGCACATCTGGGATGTTGTATTGCATGTGGTGTGGGACCCGGCAGGGTCAGGAGTCGGGGCACACCTGGGATGCTGTATTGTACGCGTGGTGGCAAATGGCAGTGTCAGGAGACGGGGCACACCTGGGATGTTGTTGGAACCAGGAAGCACAGGGGGGAACAGCAGTGAACCCCATCTCCCAGTCTCACATATGTGCAGGTATGGGCACACCTGGGATGCTGTATTGCGTGCGGTGTGGCACCCGGCAGTGTCAGGAGTCGGGGCACACCTGGGATGCTGTATTGAACGCGTGGTGGCACCCGGCAGTGTCAGGAGTCGGGGCACACCTGGGATGCTGTATTGTACGCATGGTGACACCTGGCATTGTCAGGAGTCGGGGCACATCTGGGATGTTGTATTGCGTGTGGTGTGGCACCCAGCAGTGTCAGGAGTCGGGGCACACCTGGGATGCTGTATTGTACGCGTGGTGGCAAATGGCAGTGTCAGGAGGTGGGGCACACCTGGGACGTTGTTGGAACCTGGAAGCACAGGGGGGAACAGCAGTGAACCCCATCTCCCAGCCTCACATATGTGCAGGTACTGGAGCAGTGCCTAAATGAGGGGCTCTTAGGATGCGTTGAACTTCGAATCCCGTGACCCTCACCATTGACTATGCTGACTAATGGTGATGGGAAATTGCATATTTAAGAGATAAATGTACCGAAAATGGCCGTAAACGGGGGGTCAGTTCCATATTCACTGGCTGCAAGGCCCAGGACCACCCCCCATGAGACGGGAGCCATGGCTTTCTGTGACCCCCAGCCAGAGGGGGTGGTCCAGGCTACCCACGTGTTCGCGCCTGAGAAGCCGGCAGGTGGCAGACCCACATAGAGAAGCGTCTTGCCTCACCGCCGGGGCCTCAGTATCGGGGCACACCGGTGTTTAAAGGGACGGCATTAGCATGCCACTGCGGGGCGAGAAACACGACAGTCCCTGCCCTTCTCTGCCTGGCGGCTTTATTTAAGAAGAGAGAACAATCGCTTCTCTGCTGGAATGTGTAAAGGGTGTGGGCGCGTGCTTCTTTTTCCAATTAGCCTGGCACGCACTGCCCTGCAGGGGCTTTAATAGGACAATACCTGCACGTCTGCAGATGACTGCAGGCCCTTTAAAAGGGCAGTGCATGCACATGGACTGGGTTATTAAAAGTGTATGGTTTCAGGGGACAATATTGGCACGTGTCTGTAACACCGCATGGCTGGTACATGTAACCAGCTGAACTTATGCAGATCTAGTTTCCTCCCTCTTTCTCTTTTTCTCTCACTCTCTCTGGACTCTCTTTCTTGTGTTCCCTTTGTCTCACTGCATGACTGTGTCTCTGTGGGCGAGACTCGCCTTGTCAGGTTCGCCTTTGCCAGAGCCTCCCCAGCTGTTGCTGACACCAGAACGACTAGGGGGAAAAACAGAAGTCTTGAAGGAGAGAAGGCGTGCCATGGTTTTATGGTTAAAAACAGAATCAAAATAGCAGAAACTGAGAAACCCACCCAGCTGCAGACCAGCCTGGTATTTTGAGACATGCACCCGCCAGGACTGTTGACATCACACCGAGTGTGCTTTTTTTTCATATTGGTGGAGGTGAGGGAGACATGGTCTGACATGACTTGTAATGGGCCTCAGCAGCTGACTGCAGAACCTATCATTGAGTTTGTTATTTTCTATCTTTGGTTATTTATTGGTGTATGTGCATAGCGTAGCAAATGTACGTGTGCTGCAGCACTACTGGCCAATCATTGGACAGCATGCAACAGTAAACATTGCTATGTCGCCGGAGACAAGATGCTGTGTATTTTCTGCAAAAGATGCTATACAGAATCTTCCTAATATTTGTATACTTTTTTTTACACTTTTCATTATGAAGATCACAGTCATAATAATACTGCTACACTTGTCTTACTGAGAAAAGGCCTCCAAACCAAACTCTTTAACTAAAACACACGCCCCTCTCCCTTCCCCTAACACATCCGTACTCTGCTCACTCCTGTACTTCCTTGTAACCATGGATGTCTATTCTGCCTCACGACCTTGTAACTAAGTTGTCTCTCTGTAACCAGCAAAGGTTTATTTTTGCTCTGTTACAGCGCCACGATGCCTCCGGGCTGATGCGCGCTTTATGCATGTTAATAAATAAATAAAAAGCACATTATCGAACATTAGAACAGTCATATCAATGATTTTATGATGAAAGGCCATTATTCCCATTTGGAATGTCTTGTACACTCCTGTTGTACTCGTTCAAAATACTGCTCTGGGAAAGGGAAGGGAGTAAGAGAGCGCCAGTAGGGTTCCGGGCTGCGTTGCATAAGATCAAAGAGCATTTTAGGAACACGAGAATGACCATGTCTGTGATAAAAGTGCTGTATGCTTGAATCACTAAGTACATAAAACCACAAGCCATATAATCGCATTCGTACAGTATCACTCTTTGGATTTCAGGGTACGATTCCTTTCTGTTTCTGGCTAAAGTGTTTCCTATATGAAGAGAGCTTCTCTGGGTTCGGCAGCCCCTGCAGAACCTTAGAAGAGCATGGCCTGGGTCTCAGGTAAAGATGTCTTTGCTTAGGGGGCTGTGTGCATGCCTTAAAGTCTTAAAGCACAGACATCCTTAATGATATATATATATCTATATATATCTATATATATAAATAGATATATACACAACACCAAGAAAGTTATGGTTTAAAAAGGTTTTTAAAAAATCCTTTTCGCCTGAAATGTAAAAGTAGGAAAGTCCATTTGAGACAAGTCACACATTCCGCAACACCGCCTAGAAGCCATCGCTGGAAGTTCATCTCCAGTTCTGAGCCACAACAGCAAGGCATTGTGGGTATACAAATTAGTTTAAATGCAAACCTTTTTCTCCAGGAAATTGTCTTTCTCTATGAGGGCAGTGCAATTTTATACTTAGCTTAATCAACCCAAACAGACCTTTTGCAAGGCTGTCATGACAACTAGCTACCGGGTTTCACCCTTATTTGGGATCATCAGTGCAGTACAGTCCTGGCAGCCTTGTGGTTGCAGCATTTGGCCATGTTTTCACAACACCAAGAAAGATATAGTGGGTTTAAAAAGGTTTGGAAAAAGAAAAACCTTTCACCTGAAATGAGAACGTAGGAAACTTAATTTGAGCCAAGACACACATTCCACAACACCACCTAGTAGCCATTGCTGAAAGTTCATCTCCAATTCTGAGCCACAACACCAAGGCATTGTGGATATGCAAATTAGCTCAAATGCAAACCTTTCTCTCCAGGAAATTGTCTTTGTCTATGAGGACAGTGCTATTTTATACATAGCTTAATCAACCCAAACAGACCTTTCGCAAGGCTGTCATGACAACTACATACCTGGTTTCACCCTTATTAGGGATCATCAGTGCAGTATAGTCCTGACAGCCTTGTGGTTGCAGCATATGGCCCTGTTTTCACAACACCAAGAAAATTATAGTGGGTTTAAAAAGGTTTGAAAAAAAAACCTTTTACCTGAAATGAGAAAGTAGGAGAGTCCATTTAATCCAAGTCACACATTCCACAACACCACCTAGTAACCATCGCTGGAAATTCACCTCCAGTTCTGAGACACAACAGCAAGGCATTGTGGGTCGGTAAATTAATTCAAATACAAACCTTTCTCTCCAGGAAATTGGGCCTCATTACACGGAAGGCGGTAATCCAGGGTGCTATTAGCACCCTGGACCATGCCGGTAAATTACCGGCACCGCCTTGGTGGAAAGGGGAATTACCGCCCTATTCCAAGGTTGGCGGGGCGGTAATTCCCCCTTCCACCATTGCCCTTCCCCATTCCCATTCTTGCCCCATAGGGCATAATGGGAATGGGGAAGGAGCTAATTACGGCACCGCAATTTTGCGCTGGCGTAATTAGCACCAAGGTCCCTTAGCGGGTTGGTTTTTAACGCCTGCAAAAAGCAGCCGTTGAAGCACCAACCCGCTAAGGGACCTCGTAGTAAGGCGGTAATGGTTAACGGTCACCGTTACCATTAACGTGGCCGTTAACCATTACCGCCTTCCGTGTAATGAGGCCCATTGTCTTTGTCTATGAGGGAAGTGCTACTTTATACATAGCTTAATCAACCCAAAGCAGACCTTTTGCAAGGCTGTCAGGACAACTAGCTACCGGGTTTCACCCTTATTAGGGATCATCAGTGCAGTACAGTCCTGGCAGCCTTGTGGTTGGAGCGTTGGCCATGTTTTCACAACACCAAGAAAGTTATTGTGGGTTTAAAAAGGTTTTTAAAAAAACCTTTCGCCTGAAATGAGAAAGTATGAGAGTTAATTTGAGCCGAGTCACACATTATATGTATTTCCGTTTGCTGGTACGCTGGTAGCCACGGGTTGAATAGAATATCGCTTCAAAAGAAAGCAAGTCGATACCTTAATTAGGCTAATAAAGTCATTTATTTTGCCTATTTGCACACTTTCATGGAATGCCTCTACTTCCTCCGGCGGGGATGGAATGACGCCTTTGGCAAACATCACAGCATTACAGCGTACATAGCTCCTCCTGGAGTAAAAAAAATGATGTGCCTTTCTGTACCTGATTTACAGTTTCGCTCAGAAATGCAGGTTTTGGTTTTTCGACTCGCCCACACATTGCAATCTTCAAGGTCTAAATGGTACACTGTGTTATGTGGGGCAGGGGTCCGTGGAAAGATGAGTAGGGAAGGAAAAAACATCCTACCCTATTAGAGTGCTTTTAGGAAGGCTGGGGGGGTTGGTTAGGTGTCAGTCATTGTGTGTGCAGTCCAGTTGAAGCTCGGTATGTCAGGCCAGTCCCTTTACAAGATCAGTGGTAGAACAATCATCAACATATATGGCTTGTGCCTCTAGAAGCCTGAAAGAGGGGATGCACAGCCAGCTATGTGTTAGGCCTGTGACTCGTGGAGTCCAGTGTGGTAACTTCAAATACCATATCAGGGTTGTGTTACATCACAATCAAGAGGAAAGGGTTGGTTTGACAAGGGACAAGGGACCTGACAAGTCTCTGGAATCTTTTCTGCTGGGGCATTTTGAGGGCAGATGGGGCTGGGTTGGCGAGAGTCTGGAAACAATTTATTGACTTAGAGAGGCAGGTGGGGCTGGTGCAGTGTCAGTTGAATTCCTGTGAACAGATTAGGAAAAAATTATGGAAAGTGTCAGGTCTGAATGGTGTGATGCCTGTATCTCTATGAGTGAAAAAAGAGAAAGTGTGTTAGTTGCGTCTAGTGATTTATGAAACTGTGATGCCTGTTCCAGTCCCCTGCCAGTGTCTTGAAAATGTGAATGCATTTGAATTCATAGGTCTTTCTGGCTTTGTCAGTCCTGAAATTACCTCAGAGTACATCACTTTTGAGATCATCAAGGGTGTGATTAGCTTCTGGAAAATGCTCACCATCTGGACTCTCGTTTGTGCATCGCTTGACACTCTGACAGTAGAGGCTCATTGCATTTATCTAGAGTATGACTAGTTTTCCCATCATAGTAGCCCCGTACGGGACATTTCATGCACAAAATCCAGTAAGTAATATTGCTGGATGGACATGTGAGAAGCCCATCATTTTGTAGTCCTGCCCCCTGTGGGGTATCTTGATTGTGTCCGAAATGTTGATATGCGAGCGGGTTAGGCCTCTTTTGTTTCTGTAGGGGACACTTCCATAATCTGTGCTATTTGTGTGTAGTCTGCTACTGACCATCATTGACTTCAAATTGGCTGGTTGTCTGAAAGCAAGGAGGATGATGCATAAGGATACTCCCCTCATGTTTGTTAATGGGGGGGCTGGTCTCAAAAAGATGGGGAGAAAATATCTAGAGCACAACAAGTGAAACCCAGCTACCCCTCCCTTGCGCATAGGTGTCTGTCAAACATGGAAAAAGGTGCTGTGTATATCAAAACATCAGCCCCAGCCTAAGCAAAGACAGTTTAAAAGGGGCATAGTTTTATTTCATTCCATCAACTTTGAAATGCTTTCAAAATCCAAAAATACGCAATTCGTGCAAAACATCACATAACGTGAAACTGGTGAGGGCGGGGTTAGTATCAAGTGTGAGAATTGGTGCATAAACTATTTTCTTAAGTATTATACATGCCATTCATGATCAAATGAAAAAACAAACAAACAAACCTCTGTTGTTTAAATCTTTATTCAATTTGGCTTAAACGGTGGCCATCGTGCTTATGGATCAACACTTCAGCAATGGTATGACCAATATGGGACAGCCAAATGTTCTGTCTCCCACATTCTACACTTTTGAGAAAGTGGGGGAAAGGGGATGTTGACCAGTTAGGGGTAGAACAAAACTGTCAACTACGCTTCTGCCATTTGCCTGAAATCAAGGGTCGTGTCCCCCTGTTAATGATTGGGTTGGGGTGTTCTCACTGTTCTGGGCGCCACCTTACAATGATGTGGGGCTGTGCGGTGCCTGTGTCTTTTGGAGGACAAATAGTCGTGGAGATTGAGTATGGTCGTATTCATTTAAGTGTTGTGCAGAGGTATATGTATGTGTTGGCAATGCTGTCCCGAAGCCGTCGGCCCTCTAGTTCATCCATGTAGGCATGCTCGGACCAGTCGTTGGGTGCAAGCTCGGGAGAGCTCATATGTTGTTAAAGTCTGAGTGGTCCTGTTTGGGAATGTTGTGTATGGTATGGTGCACCAGATGGCTCTGACCTGGAAGAAGCACCTTCTTGCAATGACTTAAACCTGGGGTTGAATTGTAAGAGAGCTATCCATGATGATTGCAAACAGCTGCGGACAGGTTCCCATTCCCACAGGCTGGGGGACCAACATGAGGTTTTGACTGGGTTTAGTTTATTTGATTTGTCATCATCAATGAGCCAATCTGCGAGAAGCAAGTGTCAAAGCCTGATTGGTCAGTGGTGCAGGTGTGTTTGTGGGAGATCTGAGTAGCACATGCATAGTGGAAGAATATGAGTAGAATTCCTATAGGGCGCGGGATCGTGTAGATGTTGCAAAATAGTGGAGATTAGCTTCATCCTGGGGATACTTCACAGACAATGGGGGTCATTACGAGGTAGGAGGTAGCCATGCCGCTATTAGTGGAATGGCTACCCCCTTACCGGGTACCGGGTTCCTTGCATGAGGAATTACCAGGCCATTCCGACCTTGGAGGGCAAGGTAATTCCTCATTCAAGGAACCTGGACCCGGTACATCCCCATTCCCATTCGAGCCACCATAGGGCTCAATGGGAATGGGGAGGATGCTAACAACGGGCCCGTTAACAACGTTAGCATGCCGGGCTGCTCACATGACCCGCTAAGGCCGTCTGGTAAAACCAGGCGTCCTTAGCGGGTCCCGCGAGCAGAACTCGTAATGAGACCGTAAGGGGTTGACGGCTCCGGCACCTTTACCGTTGCCGTTAACCCCTTACCGCCAGGGTCGGAATGACCCTCAATGTTTTTGGGTTATTATGTGAAGGGGGTCTTGTGATAGTTTCTGTCTTCTCTGAAAGAACGTTACACATTCTGAACATTTGCTACAGTCCCCTTCTGTTTAATTTGTGCAAGATAACTTCTCACTTGATGCAGACTTTCAAGAGTGTGCGCGGGATTGTGTGTATGTGTGTCTACACTCAGTTCAGGTTATACTAAAGGAGCTCTTACACCATCGTCTACAACCTGATACGCAGCTTAAGCAGTAGCCCAGGCTTTTACAAAATGGCTGATCCTATCCACACAAATGCCATTTTGCTCCAATCTGAGGGAGCTGCACGCTTCTTTTTTGTTTTGCATGCGTGTGTGTGTATATACGTCTCTACATTTGGCTGGGTAGACTAAATGAGATCGTACATGCAGCATGTTACAACCTTAGACCCAGGCCTTTTCAAAATGTCTGATCCTATGCAGAGAAATTGCTTTTTACTCCGTTTTCAGATCTTGTTAAGCTTTTTCTCTGTGTTGCACATCCCCGGTTTAACTTTCTCAGCGGGCCTATCATGAGACCGAGGGAGGCCAATGTACCATTGCTTCTGTGGTCACAGAGGGCACACACAGCACCTTCCCAGTTTAGGAGCATGTGTGGGGCACTCCTGCTGCCTTTCTCTAGCATCTCTGCTCAAGGGACCCATCTATCCAGAGTTGCTACCCTAGAAAGGTGCTGATCACCCAATCCAGTGGTGCCTGTCCACTCAATGGCTCCAAGTGTGCAGATATGTATTTGCATTTAAAAAGTGCAAAGTGCTTCAGTCAGAACCAGTTTACAAACGTTCCTATTGGCAGCTATAGCAATCTTGTCACTGTGTACTTTACAAAAGCTACAAGGCATAATGGTTACTTCCGAAACTGCTTGATGGAGTGGAAGGGGCAAGGAACATTAAATGAGGTGTAAACAGACTGACAAACCACATAATGCAAGAGTAAAATGCATGTTATTCACTTAGTTACATTGGGATGCTCAAGTGAGTTGGGATGATACCAGCACCGTTGTAAGATATTGATTCGAGAGATAGTACATTTCTGCACTGTGTCGCTGTATTGTATTGGAACCGAGCTTATTAAGCGCATTGTTTGCCCAAAGGCATCTCAGCGCTCCTTAGCAGAGGGCAACCAATTCAATTTAGAACAGAATGGTTTTCAGGGTCTCGTGAAAGGAGAGATGGTTAACCGTGGCCCGAAGAGGGCGAGGCAAATAATTTCATAGCCCTGCGGCTACCACTGAAAAGGAGCGCCCCCCCAATCTGACTATACAGGTAGTAGACATGCATTCGTGGAATGCAGAGCTCGGCCCGGGACATTAGGCCAGAATTTCAGGGCTTGGATATGCCGATGACACTATTCTTTTGGACCAAACCCCAATCGGACTACAACACTCGCTAGATGCCTTGCTCTCTTATGCCACCAAAAACCATCTTCAATTTAATGTCATAAAAACAAAGATTTTGATAATTGGTGGAAAAAAGAAAGAGTCTAAGTATCGCTGGATGCTAAACGACGTGCAACTGGAAAAGGACGACAGATGCATCTTTTTTCGGCCCATCCATTGGTTCATCATCCGCTGTTGATTTTAAAGGTGATTTTTTTGACCCAACATTTTTAAGAAATGGTTTTACCTTGAGAAATGTATTAATAAAAAAGGAGGATATAATGTTGAGTGTTTAGCTTTGATCTATCGTAGGAGTATACTACCGGGGATACTCTATGTTTTTTTCAGTACTACCAGAATCTATACTGACCTGGGTGGGCAAGTTCAAAGGCAAGCTCTTATACATCTGCAGGAGCTCCCGCCCCCCTACCTCCCCTATATTGGAGACATGAGACCGTGCCTTGCCTGACACCAGCTATCGAACCAATACTGCAGCGAGTATTTGGAAGGAGATACATTTTGAGACAACCCTATCGAATGTACCCCCAAAGTGATGGCAACCTTCAAGAGGTACTCTCTGAAGGAATATGAGGAAGAGCTAAGTAAACAAACTGATGACGTCATAAGCACATGTGCACAACATCCCGGGATAATGACTGAAGACAATGCTTGGATCCTAAAGGACTAATGATGAAGTAAAGAATCGAGTGAACTGTCAACGTGGAAAAGAAGAAGATTACACGTTAACAAAGTGCTGCAGAAAACAGAAGTTCAATAAATGTACAGATGCTGAAAGGCAAGGTAGATCAAGTCATCATAGAGGCCAGCTATGAGTAGTAAATAGAATGCAGCCAAAGCCGCCATTGTACAGAAACTGGACATTGGTATCATAAAATGAATAAGTCAGAAACCATGACAGGAGAATGGAAAGCTGTGTTGCAGCAGAATAGCGGGCTAGTGGAGCTGCGTGGCGAGGCAGTCTGGCCTGAAGTCAAAATGGTAGACATCGAGGTCAGCTATCTACTCTGAAGAAGAACGAGTCTGCAGAGGATGAATATTCTCACATTAAAATGCAAGAAAGAACACCATGCGTGCCAAGGTTTAATTCATTTAAAGCATTTAAAAGCTGCAAAATGGACCAGATGGTGGTCTCCTGTCACGTGAGCAAGGATGGATATGGAGCTCGAACTTGGAGCCCCAAACACGATAGCCAGTGCCCTCACTCTCATACATTCCCAAGACGAAAATACTCTGCAAGGCCAAGTACAAAGACAATTTCATGGCAGAAGGCATGGGTAATGAGAGGTGCTAGGCCAATTAGGTGGTGAGGTAGCTTCATGTCCTATTTCCCTGTCCCTGGGTCTAGGCTTACATGCTGCTAAATGAACCGAATGTTCCAGACATGGCACAAGCGTGCCAACCAATTGTATTAGTCTGTATAATAAAAGACCTTATAGCTTGTAAGACCAATGAGAAACTATGTATCTAATGTTTCTGAAATGACATGTTTCAAGAGGTAGGCATAAGTTGTCCACCTGTTAAAGGACAGCCAATAACAATCCTAGCTCCTATATAAGCATATATCTAGATATTTCCCTTAACCAATCCCGACCCTTGATAGGTTTTTCACTATTGCCATGTAGTATGACATCATTCTGATGCATTATTGCATATAAGAATTGTATTATTTGTGGAGATCATTGGGAGACTGGGCATACATCTGTTGATGTTCGTTGTAACCTCCCTGTTTTAGATAATTGTTAATAAAACAGTAACTTGCCATGTTCTTGTGTTTGTCCGGTTATTTGGGCTCAGAATTTTTCAGTTGTTATCCCATCCATTATATATGCACGCTCCAAGGGGCCATAAGCTCATTTCGTTCCAGTCGAGAACCTTCGGAGCGAACTGGGGATCCCGTCCGTTCGCTCATTATGGCTCTCTCAACTTTGCAGCCTTTTTCTGAACATTTTTACTTCCCTTCCCGGATCTGAAACACTAAGAGGCCAACTGGCCACCCAATTGTCCCAGGAGTGCACCAATACTTTCTTGGTTGAATTAGGCTCCACTGCATTTAGCCAGTTTAGTAACATTGACATACATTCAGGGGATATGCTACAACTTCCCAACTGTTTAGTAATTTTAAAGAACAAAACCAGAAATGTTAACATGATGTCCAAAAAGAAATTGTATGTCATGCACAGTACACAGGGCTTTACATGCAACTTTCTTAGATCATATTTGATCAAACTATGCTCCCTACATATCTGTCAATTTCTTATGTACTTACGTTTTAATATACCACTGACACGAGAGCATACTGGTAGATAGTCATACTTACCACGTGAGGAGTGGACTTGTCTCTGTGATTTGACCATCAAAAGGGCATGCATCCTTCTTACCAAATGCCCCAGACTGATGCCACTTTATCCGAAGAGCAATGCCAGCCTTGTTACCAACATTAATTTAATCGAAACTGAGCAATTTTGGAGCAGCATCTTTGGGGCCGGATCTATTGTAATATCGGCTGCCAGTTATCGCGCTTGGAAAGCCGCTCTCAATTTAATTGCCCTACCCGGAGTAATTTTACTGGCGATCACGTGAGACTGTACACATTTGTTTTTTCTTCTATTTTCTCTGGAATCATTTTATTCTGCACAATCTTAACCCTATGTGTTAATTAATTGTTATAAATGTATTCATTGCACATTTTAACCTGTGTTGTATTGTATATTGTATTTGGCACTTATGTAACAGAATTGTAAGTGCTAAAACATGGTATAATTATAACCAACGCGCAATAAAAAATAAAAAAAACAATTAATTGAATCAGTCAATCCTGGTGATTCGTCACACAAAATCCCATTAAACCTCATACCTTAAAACCAGACACACCATACATATAATATACACAATATGCTTTAAAATTCACCTGCCCAATGTACACTATTCAGCAATGAAATGCTTTAAAGTGCATTGACAAAATAGGTTCGTTATAACAGAGGACAAATTGCCTTAAATTGAAATGCGTAGTTATACTGCATATAATTCGAAACTTTAATAGTATTAAAAAGGGTTCATATGGTTTTTGAAACGCGTTTGCAAGCGCTATAGAAAAATGGTGCCAATCCAAATTGAAATTTGTTGCTGACTGGGGACCTGACGGCCCCTACACATACTTCCTGTTGTAAATTTCTCCGCCCACGCATGCGCACTTGAGAATAAAGCGGGCAGGAAAGGAGCAGATTGACTCCACACTCAATAGAACTGCTGCTATTGGCAGCGATTTTTCTTTGGTCAAAGATGCCCAAATTAAGGGCATTGACTGTCTCTTCCATTAAGCCGCACAGGGGCGTTACTAGGGGGAGGCTAAGGGGGCTATAGCCCCTGATCTTTTGGTTGTAGCCCCGGATCGAATCTCAGGAGCTAAAGCCAAAAGACTAGCTAGCCCCCAGTCCCAACAGTTCCGACATCAGCTTAGCCCCGGGTCTTTTCCAGACCTAGCAAACTCCCCTGCGCACGGGTCAGGCCAGAGGTGAGAGAGGTCAAAATCGAATAATGTACTTTTCAGAAATGTCATTGAGGGCGATGCAAGGACCTAATGTTGTTTAGTTATTTCAGGCTGGTCTCTACTGCAGGGGTTTCGGAGTCCACCGCCGGCATCCTGAGGCAGTGCAAAATGGGATGCAGCTTTGCTAGGTACATGATGCTTCCTCGCAGGCTAGGAAGTGCAGGCTATTTCCCTGGCCATCGCCTTTCAGTTAGGATCCTCCCTCAGCGGCAACAGGTCTTTGGGTGGTAGCACACTTTACAAGACACTGTATTGATTTGCGCACTTTCTTCACTCCTGGCAGTGTCTGCAACGGCTGCCGTCAAAGCACCTGCAGTTGCGGTCCCGGCTGGAATAGCCTGGTGAATGCTGTGGCCCCCGCTCCCTTTCTGGCAGACTTTGGAGGCTAATCCCAACACCAAAGCCGTGAAAGGAGGTCACTGGCTCCTCCCACTTCAAGCACGCATCACCATCAAAACGGGTGTCCTACCTGGCCGAGCAACTGTGGGAATTATGGGGTCATCACACCACCCAAAATCATGACATCTCGAAGCTCAGAATAACTGCAGAGAAAAGAGAGGGAAACATGACTTCTCCTTCTTAGCACCTGTAATCAGGAGCAGTCTCTTGACTGACATGCCTACATCCTACACTTCAGAAAACAAGGCTAAACACTCTTCATGCAGTACCTCCTTGGACCCTGAGCACCCACCCCTGAACTCTGCACTTCATAAAGCCTGATACACTCATGCATGCCGTGGCAGCCATCGACACATCCTCAGCTCTGCTCAGTGTCTCTTGGAGAGGATATTAGTTTCTGCAGTCACATGCAGTTCGCCTCCCTGCCCAAGTGCAGAAACTAGTCCTGTCTGGTTCTCTCTTCGCCTGCCAATGTCTGCAGGCAGCCATCTTGTCTGCTGCAGTTCCGTTCTCTACCTCCACTGGGAGGTAGGAGCTGTGCGTCCTTCTCCCCTCCTGCCAGTGTCTGCAGGCAGCCATCTTGTCTGCTGCAGTTCCGTTCTCCACCTCCACTGGGAGGTAGGAGCTGTGCGTCCTTCTCCCCTCCTGCCAGTGTCTGCAGGCAGCCATCTTGTCTCCTGCAGTTCCGTTCTCCACCTCCACTGGGAGGTAGGAGCTGTGCGTCCTTCTCCCCTCCTGCCAATGTCTGCAGGCAGCCATCTTGTCTCCTGCAGTTCCGTTCTCTACTTCCACTGGGAGGTAGGAGCTGTGCGTCCTTCTCCCCTCCTGCCAATGTCTGCAGGCAGCCATCTTGTCTCCTGCAGTTCCGTTCTCTACTTCCACTGGGAGGTAGGAGCTGTGCGTCCTTCTCCCCTCCTGCCAGTGTCTGCAGGCAGCCATCTTGTCTCCTGCAGTTCCGTTCTCTACTTCCACTGGGAGGTAGGAGCTGTGCGTCCTTCTCCCCTCCTGCCAGTGTCTGCAGGCAGCCATCTTGTCTCCTGCAGTTCCGTTCTCCACCTCCACTGGGAGGTAGGAGCTGTGTGTCCCTCTCCCCTTCTGCCAGTGTTTGCAAGAAGCCATCTTGCAACCTGTAGTTCCGTTCCTTTAGGGTTGCCAGATGACTCCATGGTGAGCAGGGATAGCTCAGAAGGGACACCATGTGCCAGTTCTGGGCATTCAATTCACTATCAGCTGCCTGCTAGAGGTTGGTGTTGGGTCGCTCCAATTAAATAAAATAGACTGAAGTAAACCTAAGGTAAAAGCAAAACCCAGGAGTGGAGTAGGCTATCGCTCATTAAATGGAGCCATATGGCAACCCTAGTTGCATGCCTCAAGGCGGACATAAGTGTTTTGTCTTCCTCTCGACACCAACCAGTTTCTGCAGGCTGCCATATAATAATAATAATAATAATAATAATAATAATAATAATAATAATAATAATAATAATAATAATAATAATATTATTTTGGAGTGTGGCCCTAGCTTCTAGAATCAATGGGCTGATTTACAGAGCTATTCAACAATACAGATGCATAACGGAGTGCTTTGCAGAGGTATGCATAACAGAGTGCTTTACGGAGGTATGCATAATGGAGTGCTTTACAGAGGTATGCATAACGGAGTGCTTTACAGAGGTCATATACCCTTCTGTAGTTCCAATCTCTGCCTGGAGGGAGAGATTGCTGCTCTGTCTCCCTCGCTCCTCCTGCCAGCGTCAACAGGCTGCCATCTTGCCTCTTGCAGTTTCCTCCCCCACCATAATGAGGACATTGGTGCTGGTTTAGTCTGCCTCTCCCTTCCTGCCAGCGTCTGCAGGCTGCATTCTTGCCTCCTCTAGTGTTGTTCCCTGCCTCCTTCTGCGTATATAAGCCTCCAGGCTGCCATCTTGTCACTTGCATTTTCTCTCTAGGCCCCCAGGAGCAGATAGGTGAAAGCCCTCCTCCTCCACCTGCCGCCAGCCAGGCCTTTGATGGCTGCTTCGTCGGATGTTATTCATTCATCCAATTAGTGTGTTTATCTTTTCGACTTGCTCATGGTTTTGCAATGACTCATTTACACAGGAAGGAAACAGATTGTAAATTGGCACACAAAAGAGAGAAATAAGACAGAAAGGGGCACAATGAGCTTGCTAATTTGCTACACTACCGGATCCCAACCGCGCCGACAACCAGCTGCCATCGTGTATATTTGGCACTGAGCGTAGGAGAGCGGTGTCTGCTAGCAGTGGGGCAGCGCTCACCTGGCTGGGTTTAGGGGCGGTGCATCAAGCGATCGAGGCCCAAAGAGCACGCAACGGAGCCTGCGTATGCTCCCCCAACCTCTTTCAATGGTAGGAACATAGATGCTAGAATAATATTATGCTGAGAAGTTGTGTTTCCACCAAAGAGCTAACTCCTTCAACCTAATTTGACAAGGTAGTTTAGTAGGTTGTGGCACTACTGTATTGGTCTGTTTTTAACTAGCTGGCCACCTGTTCAAATACTGATGGGGCATACTCAATCTTTCATCCCTACATTTGCACCGCCCCCTGAATCATCGCTTTCCAAAAAGCCTCAAAATATGCCCGTCTCCACACCTAACCCAGCTTCACCGCCTTCGCTGCCATCGCCTACCTAACCTAATCTTCCTATTTTGTCATGAAAAAAGTTCTAACTTCTGTTTAACCTCCAATCTCTACCTTTTTTTTTTTGGTTTTCATTTAAATATTTTTTATTAACATAAAAGTAATCATACATTGAATACAATAACCCAATCAAATCCAAGACTCACTGGTTAGGGACAGAGCTGAACACAATTTTTACTTAATATGAATAAATCAATGAATAAATGATAATCTATAAATTCAGTGACAAAACCTCAGTTGAAGTGGCATTAAGGTGCCAGTTTAATGCAACAAAACCCTTGAAATTTGGCAAGTGTTGGAATCTACACCACCTTATGTCAGAGCCCCCTGTTGTGCTGCCAGTAAACACGTTGATGACATCATTTATGACACCACTTAGAACATCATCAATGACCTCAATGGGAACTAGAGCGCACTGATGAGCAACCATGGCCTGTTGCCACATGGCCTGGCAGGCCCCAGGCCATGGCAAGCCACTCAAATAAGTCTCTCATGTGTGGATTATTATGGCGCTTTCACCAATGCCCTGCTGCAGGCCCACATAAATTTTCGCCATAGCAGGTCCGTCGGTATATGACATTTCTGTAAACATGCATTACAGATATTCATATACAATATGTTTGCCATATATCTTCAAATAGGCCAATATATGTTTTTACTCTGGTAGATAGTTTCCTGTGATAAACATTGTGATGCGACCTGTTTTGTTATTTGTGCCCTCATGGGCTGCACTACGGGGACTCAGCATTAGGGCCATGTACATTCCAATGCTTGCCAAACTTCAAAGGTTATCTTTCATTAACCGAAAAAAGGAAAAAAGTGGACACCACAAGATAATGATCCTTCAAATAAGGTAAAAAAAGAATTAGGCTTGTCAAAAAATGCTTTATGGGAGCTGGCTGTGAAGAGTCTGTAGACACCCTGACTCAAAAATTACAGTAGAGCAGAAGACTAAGTTTGTCCGACTTAGTCACGCAGCCGCTCTCCGTTGTATCCAATCTGAGTTATGAAATGAGTAGAATCTTCTTCCAAAACGTTTCTGTGTTGAAAAAGAACCACTTATATCTAATTTCGAAATAATGCTCAGAGAGAATCCAAGTTTGAGATAAGTTGAATAGAGTTTTATCAACAAAATAATAATGGAAACCAAACACTAATGCAGTTTTAGTGAGGATGCAGCTACACATCTCTTGGTGAGTATCGACTTAATATGCCAATGCATTCCGGAGTATTACAACTCCTTTGTCAGGGCAAGTCTCTACAATGGTGTGTAGCCAATGTAAGCTTTTGCAATGTCAGGCGTGTTGATTTCAATAGCACACGCAGTCCATTAAAGGACAATGATCACGGCGATGCACAGCAGCGATCGGACGGCTTTTCAGACGGCCGCGCTGCACATACAGAAAGCCGCTTGATCATTGTCCTTTAGTGGAAGGAGTTGTAATACTCCGAAATGCATTGGCATATTAAGTCGATACTCACCAAGAGATGTGTAGCTGCATCCTCACTAAGACTGCATTAGTGTTTGGTTTCCATTATTATTTTGTTGATAAAACTCTATTCAACTTATCTCAAACTTGGATTCTCTCTGAGCATTATTTTGAAATTAGATATAAGTAGTTCTTTTTGAACACAGAAACGTTTTGGAAGAAGATTCTACTAATTTCATAACCCAGATTGGGTACAACCGAGAGCGGCTGCGTGACTAAGTCGGCCAAACTTAGTCTTCTGCTCTACTATCTTTCATTAACCATCACCTTAATGTCACTTAAACTAATGTTTTTCCACTGAATTTCAAGGGTTTTGTTGCATTCAACTTCATTTTCTCGTAACTAAAGCTTTTCACTGAATTTCAAGGGTTTCATTAGGCTATATCGCACACCACCTGTACTACTAATGTTTGCTTTTCATGTCATCACAGATGTCATAGTCAATATTGTCAGTATTTTCCTAAGATACGCACCATGGGATTTTTCCCAAGTACGGGTTTGTGGCCCATTTAACAAGCATGCATTATAAGATTCTTGCCAGTAGCTTCTAAGAATGCACGAGAAACTAGTGGGGATCTGGGAACAATAATAAGAACTTTATAAGAACATGTATGACCCCAAAATACTTACTGAATTCTTATAAAATTGTTTAGGTTTAGGAGGGATTTATGTAAGATCAATAGGAAATTGTGGTATGGGTAACCCTGGCGATAATCTGTGCAATGTCTGGTGTTTTAGTATGCATTTTGAAAAGTTATTTTGAGACACCCGACCTTTCTTACCCAAAGATTCTACTGTAAAAAGGTACTGTGAAAATGTACTCCAGGAATGTACTGCCATAAAACCGTGATTTTGCACGAGAATATCAAAAACAGGCACTGCCCTCACAAGGGAGATTATTCCAGTGACACACTTCAAGAAACAACATATTCTCAAGAGAACATCTCCATTTGCATGGAAAGCCTGAAACAAATAAAAGGAAATACTACCCACCATCCATCACAAACTCTCAGACACCCTGGCTGTGACATCTTAGGCCTCGCCACATTCCCCTGAAGGAAACCCCTTCGTCCCCTCCTAATATCCTTTCCAGAACCTTCTCATTTCTCATTCTCATGAGAAAATACACGAGAACGCCTGACACAATTTCTGAAAAGCCTTACTGCTGAAATGCACCATGGGAGATCTATAAAGGGTTTTAGCACTGAGGGTACCTCGTACATGGCTGAATTTTTTAAAACTACTAGACGGACTTGCACCACACCACTAAAAGGCACACATGCGCCACTTTGTGACGAGCAAATCTGCCTAGCGATTTAGTCTGTGCACATGTTCAATTAATGTTTAAATCCCCTGTGGGAAAACCAATGCAAAAAAGAACACAGCACCCCTATCTTCAATGTTGTACACCCTTTAGCATGTTATACAAATTTACAGTGCACTTTCCAGATTTAGAGAGGCCTGAACACAAGACATCCTGGGAAAAGTTGATACAGATAAGTCAAACGAGTCAAAGGTTATTTGCAATAGAATTTTCAGAAAGACAATGGATCTCAAGTTCCACCTTAACTATAGGGCAATGATCATCAACCTATAATGTCACCGCCCTACAGTTAAGGTGAGTCCTGAGTTCCATAGAAAATTGAAAAAATTAATTGCTAAAAACCTTTGAACCATGCTATGTATGTATCTGAAATATGGCAGACAATTGTGTACACCTAGATCCGCCCTGCCCCCCGAACCTCTCTCCACCCAAGACTGGAAAGTTTAGGAACGATTTGTTAAAAAATAAAAAAGGTTATTAAGAAAACAAAAAAAGCACTTTCGGCCTACTCCCAATTCATTTTTCCATAGACAAAAAAGGTCAATTTTTGTTCCAGCGCACAGCAGAAACCGCTGGCTGAATTTGGCCCAGGTCTGAAACAACTTTGGCACAAACCGTTGACTCGCAATCCTTTTGTGGTTTGAGGTTATTCTGTCGAGTAGTTCTTTTGATATTTGACTCATAAGGGGGTGCCCCTTCACTCAAAAAAATCGTGATACCCCATATTATGCACTGCGGCAGGGATGCTTTTCAGAAATGAAGAAGCCACACATCTTTTTTTCCCCAGATGCAATGATAGCCTCAGCTGTACCTGTGAACATCGGAACACGAACAACTGAAAAATGCCATTTGGCAGCCAGGAAAACAGTGAAATGGCATCAGGCTATTGGTGGAGTCGGGGTTGGGGGGACCATGTGAAATTTGGAAGTTAGAGGTGGGCTAGGGTCCGGGTTTGCAGCATGAACATTTTCCCATAGTCACGATTATTCGGTCCGACAGAGAAAAACAAGATTGGGCAATGAAAGTGCATCAAATGGAACAAGTGTTTGAGGGGCTATGGGAGAGGGCTAGGAAGGCACATGGAAGTTTGTGTGAATGGTGGGGAGCTTGCTATGAGGAGAGGGGCACTTGGTGAGTGAGTGGGGGTCATGGGGAACATTTTTCTTCTCGCCATTTTTCCCGATAATTGCACTGTCCGAAACTACCGATAATCGCAACTAGAGGGGAAAGTAATAACAAAAGAAAACTGACATTTATACAGCTACAGTGAGGTCGGGGGTGAAAAGCACTGGCCAGATGGCCTAGTAGCATTTTAAACAGATGAAGGCATGATAGTGTTGTAAAATATGGCTGAAGTCTGTGGCCAGTGGACTAGAAGTATGAAGAAAATAAAAAGGGGCATGGCTGAAGGCCGTGGTGACTGGTCTTGACTGAAGTAGCCAGGAAGTAATTTTAAAAATACAGTGGGCAGGTGGGCCACATTTAGTGGCTAGGGAGCGATTTAAAAACTATGGTGCACACAGCCGAAGGCCGTTGGTGCTGGCCATGGTTGAAGGGTGTGGTCACTTGCCAGTTAGTGTTTTAAAACATACGGTGTGCATGGCCAAAGACCATGACTAGTGGGGCGCTACTGATTTAAAATATACAATGGGCGAAGGCCATGGCCAGTGAAGCTGAAAAAAATACAGTGGGCACGGCCGAAGGCCATGGCCAGTGGTGCCCAAAAAAAACAATGGGATAACAAAACCCTTGAATTTCAAGGAAAAAACCTTAGTCAAATTACAGTTAAGGTGACTAAACATAACGCAACAAAACCCTTGAAATTCAGTGCATGGGGAAAATCAGGACCGGCACAGCCCAAAAGGACATATATATTCTAAGAGAAGGGAATCACAATGCTATACAAAATGGCGTTATGGGGCATATGGCATCATGGGGGAGATCAACTGGAGGGCGCTGAGTAACGGTAGTCTTGTGTTTCCCAATGCACTGAATTTCAAGGGTTTTGTGTTATTTTATTTTATTTTAATTTTATACATTTTTATAGCGCACTACAGCCCAAAGGCATTGAGGCGCTTTTACATGAAAGTGTGCATAGTCATGATTACGGTTACAGAATGTAATTACTTAGTTAAAATGAGGAAGTGTACATAGTGCAGATTGCGGTTACAATATGTGGTTACTTGGTTACAATGTGGAGGATCAGAGGTGCTCAGTTACAAAATACACAAAACAGATGGGTAAAATTTCAGTGTGTACAAGTTGAGAGCTAGGGTTAACAGGTCAGACAAATAGCTTGGTTTTGATGGCTTTGCGGAACGCTAGGTGAGAGTCAATTACCCTGATGTGCGTAGGTAGGGCGTTCCAGTGTGTGGCAGCCATGTCTGGGAAGCTGGAGCCGCCTGCACGCACTCTACAGGTTTTGGGCATGGAGATCAGGTTGGTATAGGCCAGTCTGGATGGCCTAGAGGATGTTGGCATGGTTATGCGCTGGGCCAAGTAGGGGGGTGCAAGATCATGGAGGCATTTGTTTAGTCAACTTAATTGCACTTTAACCAAAGTTTTTAAAATATATATATTTATATATATATATATACATATATTTATATATATATATAATATATATATATATTTATATATATATTTATATATTACACGGCAGCGGGCTTGTAGTTATGGTTACGTTGCTAAACCCATAGGAAGACCACTTTTTGGGCGGCTTATAACTTTGCTCCCCATGGAATTTGGATAAAACTTTGCTAAAAAATTGCATGGGGGCTGCTGAATTTTTTGGAAAGTTGAGTATGGTTTCGTGGAGGGTGGGCAAAGTTATAGGGGGGGTCCCACATTTTTTTTTCTCCATAGACTGAATGGGCAAAAACTTTGCGCACGCCTACAGGTGAAACGGCTGGGTGTGTTTTAACCAAATTTGCGGCAAGAGCGGGGGCTTTGTTCTGAAAGCGTGTGTTTGGTGGAAATCTGACCAGTACTTTTGTTGCAAAGAACTGAAATGTATGTCTCAAAAAATGTGTGATATCTGGCTCCGCTCCACGGACCCATTTTCCTGTTCGCTCTGCAGAAAAAGTCTCATTGGCTTTTAGTACGCTGTGATGTCGGCGAACATTGGACGGGCCAGTGGTTGGCTGGAAGGAAGCGTGCTGTGCGGCAACATTTTTGGGAAATGCCGCCATGTTGTTTTGGAAGACAGTGCAGCGGCGGAAGTCCTTCATCTGATATATCTCATTAGGTGGAAGAAGACGGTGGTGTGCCTGCAGTATCCTTGCATACTGTGCCAAATCGCTGAATGCAGGCAGCCTGCATTACGGCACGATAGCTGGTGCGGAACCTCTTTCCGTGGTGACTAATGGCAGAAGGGGAGTGCATTGCACATGACATGAACATTTTACCATACAGTGTACTATGGTGTGTTGCGTGTGGTAAGGCCATAGCCTCTTCGATGCATGGGTGGAGGCCTTGCACCGACAACTATGTGCCCTGGTTGCAAGTAGGTTTCACATTGTTGCCTTGTGTGTGTGGATTGTCAACATTGCATACACTGTTGGTTCAATGGGTGTGGGGAGTGTTAGCACATCCTACAGTGTGTAATCCATGACTGGACCTGATGGAGTGAACAGGTCTGCAGTGTGTCCAGTGGGTGCAATGTTGAAGTACTGTGTGCATAGAAGTTGATAGGGTTGAACTGCATATTTTAGCAGCTTGGGTACTGTCCATTGTGCAGAGTGCTGACTACTGTATTGCACCATGAAGTATTTATTGGTTTCACCATAGCCACCACAACATAATGCAGCCATGAAGTGTTAAGTCTGCATCTCTCCGAGGGTGGTGACCTTTAAGGAATGGTTGTGGAGGACATTTTAGATGTGGTAGAAGAGCAGAAATGAGCTGATATGCGTACATTACCATATGATGTAGGTTATTGCACGTGCCACATCCGGGGCTTTTGAGGATGGCGGGCATGGAAATGGGACTGTGGAGGCTAAAAGATTGTGCAATAACATTTCTGGGTGTGGTGTCTACCCAGAGGAATGTTGTACAGAACTGATAGTGTTACATGGAGAGCTCTTTAATGTGATTGGTGGATGCGTGTGTGACTGTTGACCAGTACCGAATGAGGGGGTGCTGGAAAGAAGATAGTGGAAAGGGAAGAATGACTATTCTTGCTTTACTGGGGCGTGGCCCTCACGATACTTGGAGAAGCGCACATGCCGCATACTACCGTGTTCACCATGCTGCCCATGGGAATGGTACAGTGGGGATTATCAGTACTGAGGGTGTGGTTCATAGGAAGTGGCATTAATCATTTTCTCCATTACTGTGCACAATGCGCCGTGCTGACATGGTTGCCATTACTTGCAAAGGTAATGTAGCATAGCATAAATTGTTCCAAAATCAATTACAGCTCAAAGCTATGTGGGCCGCTACTCAGTTCTGAAACGCTACAAACAGAATGCAGAGCAGTTCTGGAGTCTGACCTTTTGTAGGGCTGCTGAGGAGACCTTGCAACCGGCAAAGAGGCCTACATCGTTGAACCAAATACATACATGTGCAATGGCACATTGTGGGGTGTTTGTAAGCGTGTAATTTCTCAATAACACTCCGTAGATTGCAGAACATTGTACTTTTCGACTGTCCGAGGGTCCGGATCGTGTCTGTGATTTAAGGGACACGCGCAGCGTGTGTGCGGTCGCATGGTGATGTTGCAAATGTTCTCGATTGGGACGGCATGTCATCAATCATATTTGTGATGTCATCTTTCATGTCATGGATGTTAGTCTTAGCAGTGCACAGTGGTGGCGCGAGTTATGGTTACTTAGTTTACCATAACTAGCGAATGTCTGGTTTTTCTTTTGGTTTTACGTGTTACCATAATATGGATAGGTGGTATTACTACAGAGTAACTGCAATGTCCCTTTAAAAAACTTTTTGCACAGAATTTGATAGGTTTTTCTTAGGGCAACTGAACCATAACGTCCCATTAACAATGTATGTTCACTGAATTTGATCGTTTTATAGTAGGCTAACCAAACCATAACGTCCCTTAAACAACATTTTTTTCACTGAATTTGATAGGTCTTCAGTAGTGCAACTTAACCATAACGTCCCTTTAACAATGTTTTTTCACTGAATATATATCACCAGCTAAGTTATTATGGGTTTAAAAAGCTTGATAAAAACCCTTCCACCTGAAATGTGAAAGTGCAATATTCCTTTTGAGCCAATGCACACATGTTGCAATCCCACCTATTAACCATTGCTGGAAGTACACCTCCAGTTCACAGTAACATCACCAAGGCATTGTGGGTATGCAAATTGGTTCAAAAGCAAGTAGATTGCTCCAGAAAATTGCCTTTGTCATACAGGGCAGTGCTACTTTGGGTTATTTCAACTCAAAGAGCCCACACAGCACCAGTTACCTAGCAAATCTGTGACCACTTCCAAATCAAAATAACAGAATAAATCCCCCTTTTAAGCACGTGTTTATAGCTATGATGTTTACAAGCTTGAAATGCAAAAACAAGGTTTGCTTTATGATAGTGAAATGTCCTTAGCAGCAAACTTAACAATGATCTGGAGGTTTTTGCCAAGGAATCTCCATGCCTAACTGAGCTTATTATAGAACCCCTGTTAGCGTGTGACGTAAAGTGGTGATTATAACGTAGTGTTAAACAGGAGAGGTCTCTGGCTTGACCTATTTTGCATTCAGGGATTCATAGCTTTTCCTTTGGCTTAACATGTTTCTATCTGCAAGGATTTACATGTTGTGAGGTTTCTGCAATTTGCCTATTTTGCAAGTCAATTATACAAGACAATATTATTGTAAGCCTACAAAACTAAAACGTGAATATTTGTACCAGGGAAAGTGTGAAAGGTGTGTGGTCAAGTGCTTCAGTTACAGAGTGGATTACAATTCCTGCTGTTGCTGTTTGAAAAAAGAAATCCTTACAATGGGAGAGATTTAATGATTTTAGGAACGCAATGGTGCACCCGTTTGCTCGTCTGTTAGTGCTCCATCCAGATCATCACTTAGAATTGCATTAGTGGTGCACTTGCACTTGAAACACTTGTGTATAGGCGCGTTATAAATGCCATATCATATCACTGGCCCTTTCTCAGTCTCATGTCACTTGATTTAACAGGCAGATATATCTTCTCACCAGCTACTTAATGCAGTCGAGATTCAAGTATAGGGGTGAACGGCAACAGAACCAACACTAGTACCCCAGTGGGTGTGGGGGGGAGTGGTGTCCTCCCAGCCAATGAGGATGCTCGGAGCGGGGGCTTACCCTCATGGCACAGCCACCGCTCTCAGCCACCTCGGAGCGGGCGGCCGTCATCTTCCCCCACCAGGTTCTGCAGGTAAGTGTGCTTTCCGGTGCCCCCATGTTCCATCATCTACCCCACCCTCCTTTCCCACACTGCAAGGTACTGCCACCCCTCCCCACTTACTTTGTGTGTCCATGTCCGTTGGCTGAGCCGGGAACAGTAGTGTTCCTAGTACAGCTCCGACGCCAGCAAGACCACCATGGAAAGGGAGAAGGTACCATACGTAGGCCCTTCTCCCCGATCCATGGCAGACTTGTTTTTATTTTTATTGTTTATTCGTTGCAAAACGTTACTTACAAACTATTAGTATCCCGAGCCTGTAACTATGGGCTCCGGGGAATTACCTGAAGTGGTAAAGCCCCCCAGAACGGGGCTTATTGCTTAATTTATTTCCTCCCTTGCTGCCAGTCACTAATGTTCCTTGAGCCGTCCAGAGTTCTACCACAAAGGAGAAAGAGGATATCTCTTGTCTGTGCCATTGTGCTATGTTATTGAATCGTGTACGGCAAGCCTTCTGCCATTTTCACTGGTTCTAGGAGATTCAGACTCTGCTAGAGGTAGGGTAGGAGACTCGTTGTGTAGTGTGGGAGCAGAGCAAGGCTGCTTAGTTACAATGTTGATGCATACAGATCTGAAAGGGTAGGGCTGGGGTACAAGTTGTCGATATTTTTGAGCTGTTTGGAGCAGTGCTTAATGTGCCCTCCAGGTTGCTATGGTAATTGTGTAGTTGCCGGTGGTGTCTGTCAGTAGTGAAGAGACGTGTGCCGGTGCATCTGTGGAAGGTTAGTGTGGTGTTTAGGGAAATGTATTGCACGTTCTGGTGGTGCACATTCCATTGTGTAATCTTTTTCTTTTTCAATGTCTTTTTTTATTGTGTAATGGTTTATAAAAGAAAACCTTTCACAATCCATTCATATTTAAATTCTTAAAGAGTAAAAAGCACATAACAATCCCAAAATGGTTCATCACATAGTACATTAAACAAACACTAACAGACAAAAGAAAACAGAAATAGAGAAAAAAGAAGTAACACAAAAAACAAGCAAACCCCTAGCAAAGACATCTAACTAAATTATTCGCACTGCTAAGAGAAAAATCTTTTTTTTAAATGTACAAAATGTTCTAATAAGTTAAATATTTTCCACGTGTCAAAGACTATTCCACAAATATTCTCCGGCATCATCAGAATGCATACATAGAGATTCAGTAAAATGCGTAGTTCGTTCATCAAGAAAGTAGGGACAATGGGCCTCATTACACGGCCGGCGGTAAGGGTTTACTGGTACCGGTAAGGGCACCAGTACCGGTACACCCTTACCGCCTTACTACGAGGTCCCTTTGCGGGTTGGTACTTTAACGCCGGCTGTTTAGCAGGCGTTAAAAACCAACCTGCAAAGGAACCAGGGTGCTAATTACGGTACCGCAATTTGCGGCACCGTAATTAGCGCCTTCCCCATTCCCATACAGCCCTATGAGCCAAAAATGGGAATGGGGAAGGGCAATGGGGGAAGGGGGAATTACTGTCCGCCAACCTTGGAATAGGGCGGTAATTCCCCTTTCCTCCAAGGCGGTGCCGGTATTTTACCGGCATGGACCAAGGTGCTATTAGCACCTTGGTCCTCCGCCTACCGTGTAATGAGGCCCAATGTATTATTAGGTGTTTTAAGGTCTCCAATTTAGAATTTTCTTTGCACCATATAGACAAACGTAAATTATTTGGAACCCAACCTAGGGGTTATGCAGTCTGTATATCGAAAATGTCATGAAGAATTAACATATATCGAATCATTTATAATGAAACATTTTATGAAGAAATGCACTTAGGCGTGGGGTAAAGGGTTAAATATTTTTGGCCACCGGTTGGTGTGGATTGTTAGGGGTGGAAAACGGGAGTTTAGGGAGGACCCCCAAACAAATGAAATGTGTAATATTTTTCATATAAAAGTTTGGTTATAAGTGCATTCTTCATAAAATGTGTCATTATAAAGACATGTAATCACCTAGGGCACTCATGTTCCAAAGTTGGTAATAAATTAAATGCACATTAGTCTGAAAGACCAAGATAAACAGCCTTGTCGCGGTCCAGCCAAGAGTGGATGACAGTCATAGTAAGAGAGATCCATGGGGAGAACTTGAGATCAGAAAAGATCTGGTTGAGGAAGCAGAAGTGCACAAAACAGGAGGACGATCCTGGGGTGATCTGTGGGGAAAAGACAGATCTTTGTAAAGTTTGGCAGTTCCCCAACGGCGGAGACCGGCTGAAGGCAAAGACTCAGAAAAGAGGGCCAAAGCCTGGTCTCAATATGGCCTCGGTATTATCCCTTATCCATCTTCCAGCGGCCTTCATGCCAAGCTGGACACTGGATGCGGCACCCTAGATATAGGCGGCCATGAATAAAGACTGGATGGGGTCAGCCACCGGTCCAATGGATAGAAAAGTAGAGGAGATGGAGATGAACCCTTTGGGACATCACAAGGAAAAGAATGGGATTCACAAACAAAGAAGAAAGAGAAACAGCTATTTCCTGTCCATCAAGAAAGAGCCAGGCCAATCTAAAGCCACGCCTGCAATGGGTAGCAGCGGATATGGCGGACGAGGATTCTATGGGGAACAGCGTCGAAGGCCGCAGAGACGTCTATCATCACCGACATCCAGGAGACGCCTGAGATCACCGATACCTGGCCTCTCAACCATGCCATGCCGTCACTAGAAATCAGTAATAGGAGGGCGCACCGGGGGGCAAAAATACAACATGGGGGGGGGGTCGGGGTGGTGGCATACCAAATAAGGGTCAATATGCCAAACTGGCTTAAGTATACCTATATTTTACCAATCTGGTTAAAAAAAAGTAGTCATTAAGCATGTTCAGAGTCGGCTTAATGCATTAAATGATTTGCATCATGTTAATATACATCCTAAAAAGTTAACTCATGTTCAACAGTTGCAAAAATGCCCTTGATGCCCTTGCAGTCAGCAAGAGACTGCATTTGTTAACTTCAAGAAGACATCACTCCCAGCACTGCTTCAAATAATGTGTAGTTCGAGGTGGTATTAAGCAGAAGAGATGTCACTTCCGGCTCAGCTTTAAATAATAGCTAGTCAACAATAGTCACTTTAACAGAAGAGATATCCCTTATACCTCAGTTTCAAATGATAGACAAGGACAGTCTGTTTAACAGACGAAACATCACATAAAGGCGCCAGGTACAGGGGGTAGGAGGCAACTGCTCCCTTCATTCTTTATAATTATAATTGTTCTTTGATAACAGGCTTAATACCGGGGACCAGTTCCTAAGCGTGAGACCGGGATTTGAATTTGTGTTGATATACGTTGTCTTGCTTTCAAAACAAATATGTTGCCCCTGAGCTATCGTCCTGGCCTAAAATTCAATGGTTGCAGGAATCTCACTTTTCCCTGGTAGTTTTCAGTTTTTGCCTGTACACCCCAGTGGTGGCTGGTGATTATTTTTATTGGAGAGACATAACAACTTCCCACAAATAGGCAAGTGTGACGGAGCATAGCGAGATAGCCCCACCCAATTAAGAGGTCTTGGGGGGGCTTCCCACCTAGATAATTCTGTTTAAATAATGGCTTAAAATGGTGCAAAACTTGGGTAAAAAGTCAGTTTGCAATAGATGTTGTACTTTAAAGCATGAAAAAATCCAATAGTTGCAAGTAGCCAACAGTGCAGAGGAGCACTTCGCCAACACTATATGTCAGAATAAAAACATTTTCACACTAGCTGCGCCTATGCATTTCCATGCTGACTGCACCAATATATGCCAGTATTCCCATTTATGCACATTTTCATGTTTGCTTCACGCATAATGCCAGTAATGATACTTTAAGAAAACTAGCCCACGCTTGCTCTGCCGACATATGGCAGTATCCACACGTAAGAACATACTCCAGTTGGCTTTATCATTAAAAATGCCCTGCTACAGAGTGAAAATACGTCCAAACTGGCTGCATTAACATTCCATTCTAGCTATATAATAAAAGTTATTATGCTTGCTTTATCAAAGATACCCAATACAAGATGTCTTGCGACAGTAAGAAATGGCTAGACTGGTTGCACCAAAATGTCAGTCAAGCTACACAATAGCACTTATCATACTTGCTTTATAAAAGATGCACAATACAAATGGAATACCACAATAAGAAATGGCTAGACTGACTGTATCAAAATGCTAGTCTGGCCCCGTAATAGCACTTATCATGCTTACTTTATCAAAGGTGCCCAGTGCAAAATATCATGCCACAGAAAGAAATGGCTAGACTGGGCACGTTAAAATGCCAGTTTACCTACATAATAACACTTACCATGTGCGCTTTATCAAAGATGCCCAACACAAAAAGGCATGCCACAGTAAGAAATGGCTAGACTGGCCGCATTAAAATGCCAGTCTAGCTCCATAATAACACTTATGATGCTTGCTTCATCATGTATGCCCAGTAAATACATGACATGCCTGCCCTCTGGTTTCCCCAGCACTTGGCACACACACAATGTGATTATATGTGCATGCATGGTTCTGGGGAGCTCAAGGAGAAGGCATTGTATTATTTACTAGGCATCTATCATAGATGGGCAGAAATAAAATACCATGCCTGACCCCCTGGGCCTCACCAGCGCCTCACACGGGGAGCTGATTTTGGCTGATGCACAACCCCCCTCTGCCAAAATAAGCTCCATGTCCCAGTACAAGCACACATTCACACAACCTTCACACACAGCATGCAGTCACTGATTCAAACACACTCCCATCATCATACACTCACTCATTGCACACAACACAAGCCTACACACATTCATACACATATTTAAATTAACATACCTTCTGCCACATGTCATGATGTTCCCAACCAGCGCTCCACCTTCCTTGAACCATATACATGAAGCAGAAAGCAAAGAGCGCTTCCTGGCTCATGCACATGCGTGCAAGAGCTGGAGCACTGATGACGAAGTGGCCGTCTCTGTTTGTATGTGCGAGGAAGCACAGTAGCGCTTCCCATCTCATATTCAAACATGCAGTTCCTCGGCTAGCATACCCAGGGGGCCCTGCATTTTTGGCGAGGCAAAACGCCCCTGGCTTTGCATGGCTCATTAGATATGCAAGACTGGGGAACAGAACTGTCAAACGGAAACCGCTTTTCCTTTAACAGTTAAGGCCAGCCGAGGAGCGCTCCCTCAGCTGCAAAAAGCACTGGGCTGGCTCCTTGGATCCTTTATAATGAGTGAGGGTGCCCATGGGTCGGCGCCCTTCACCCATTATGGAGAAGCCGTCACTGGTCCCCCGTATATGAATCTATGCACAGGGTCAGTGTAGCTGGAGATTAAATACTATTGACCTTGAAGTCATGTGTATGATCTGCACTGTTGTTAATGCATAGATTTTGAATACAGTAAGGGATCCATAGATATGTCATACAATATAGAACTACCATGGTAGCTCAGTAGGTTGAGTGACTAATGCTAAAATGCTATATATTTCAAACTGACTGTAAATCTTATGACTATTTGCAATTCCTTAATGAAAAAAAACAAGTGCTATAAAATGGATTCAGCCGGGCATGGGTTGAGGAGGTAGTTTGCTTATATTCAGGGTGAGGGTGGGGTAATTTCTGCCCCCATAGTGAAAATGAGAAGCTGGGACCCATGAACCCAGGGTTTCATTTCCTAATTACTGCTGTCAGCACAATAGAAGCATTTATTTGTGATTAAGCAGGTTGACAGCATGTAACAGCTCTATAAATATATCCTGTGATAAAAAACAAAGGAAGGGGCACAAACATTACAGGGTATTTGTGTCGTAGTCTGACAAAAAAATAAACACATTTTAAAGAAACGTAGTGAATGTAAGTTTAAGAGCATGTTTCAGTTTGGAAACATCTTTTTTTGTTTTTTTCCAGACAAGTTTAATATGCACATTTAGAAAACAATTGTGTGCCCAGCATGTATGTAGCCTGTGTTTAGCAGTGATGGCCCCACCACTCCAGGTATCTTCATGGCCCATTGGTTCCTGTGGTGTCCCTTTCAGGCCAGAAGGAAGAACTCGGGCTAAGCAGACAAAACCTGCAAACGCACGAAGGTTGGCCGAGCGAAAGAGGCTCCTGGAAAGAGTTATTTTCCAGGGGGCCAGGGGGTGCAGGCCCCTGATTAGGGGGCAAAACAGCCAATGGGGGCAATGTACCCCTATGTCCCCCATCTAGGGCCACCGATGCAACCATGACTGTGTCATAGGTATTAGGTGTCACGGGTATTAGGTTAAGAGACCTTTTTGAAAAAAGCAGAAAAAAAAGAAAAATGCTTTCAAAAGACCGCCCTATGACCGTACCGAGCAGTTTTTCTAAATCGAACTATCAACCAGGGGCTGACAAACACACCAGGACCCGGAGGCGGCCTCAGCGGAGAATGGGTAACTTGATATGTGCATTGATATGTGCGTTTGTGTTTGTGTGTGTGTTGGGTGTTTGTGTTTGGGTGAGTTTCGAGGGGATTGAAAGGTAGCTCATATTGGTACCCCTTAATTATATTGGGGTACCCCCTGATCACGCTCACACCAGAGTATATGTACCTGGAAGCGGCCTCAGCGGAGAACGGGTAACTTGATATGTGCGTTTGTGTGTGTGTTGGGTGTTTGTGTTTGTGTGCGTTTCGGGGGGGAGTGAAAGGTAGCTCATGCTGGTACCCCTTAATTATATTGGGGTACCCTCTGATCACGCTCACAGCAGAGTAAATGCACCCTTCTAGGGAATTAAGGCCATGAGTCTATCTTGCAAGGATAACCAACTTTAATCTTTACAAAGATAAGGATTGGTGAGAATGGCAGAGGACTCTGCCATTCCAACCAGCATTCTGTCTTCCTTGGCTGGCTCCTGCAGACTAATGGCAAGCAGGCATCTTTATATACTCTTCAACTTGGTCACTGGATACCGGCAGAGCTCATCAAAAACTGTTCTTTCTTAAATGGGATGCTGCATTTCTTCCTTCTGGCATGGCTGGGTTCGATTTGGGACAAGCTACATAACATAATGCTGCCTCTGCAGGAATACTTTGTATCTCTAGTAGAGCTCTACAATATAACTATCCTTAAGGCCATTAACACCATAGCACCACTTAAGATACAGAAAGCCAAACCACGCGCACATCTCAATTCTTGGTTCACCCCTGAACTAAAAACACTCTGCAAAACCAAAAGACAAGCTGAATTAGCATGGAAACAATCACCATCCACCAATAATAAGACATCCTATGCACTGGCCTCCTACATCAGCTATCATCCAGACAAAAAGAAATGTATAATGAAATAATCTGCAACGCCAAATCCAATACCAAAGAGCTTTTCAACATCCTGAGAGACCTTGAATCCCCTTCCCCCATTCCAGATACATGCAACAAAGACATCTCTTGTTGTACGAACATACAAGAAGCTCTCCTAGGCAAAATCGCCATGTTACAAGCAAAAATCGAGTCTAAGAAATAGAGTCTCACCTTCGCTGATAACACCACCCCCCACCCACACCCACACTCCACAAAGGGATGACAATAACCTATTTGAATTCTCCACCGTAACTACCAAAGAGGTTGAAGAAATAATCAACTGGCTGAAACCCTCCAAATGCCAAGGCGACATCTGCCCAGCCCCAGTCATCAAAGACGCAGCCAAACATCTTGCTCCTTTTATCACATCCCTCATCAACTCATCTTTCACATCTAACATAGTGCCGAACAACCTGAAGGACTCCTGGATTCTTCCATTACTCAAGAAGCCCACCTTAGACCCAAGTGTCCCTACCAATTATAGACCTATCACGACTGTACCCTTCCTCCTAAAAATCCCTGAAAGAGCTGCCTACCTTCAGATACAGAACCACCTTGAAAAAAACAACTTACTAGGACTTAGACAATCAGGCTTCCGCCCTAAACACGGCACCGAGACTGCACTGATTGACCTCAAGACACAAATGGACAACATCAAAGACAATGGTAAACTTGCACTCCTCCTCCTCCTCGACTTATCGGCCGCCTTCGACCTGGTCAAACACGACATCCTCTGCAAACATCTATCCTCTTCAGCCACATTTTCGGACAACGCCAATGCGTGGATTCAGTCCTTCCTGAACAATAGATCCATGAGGGTCTTTGCACCTACAGCCTCTGCCAAACCAGCCCCAGTCACATGTGGCGTCCCTCAGGGCTCCTGCGTCTCCCCTACACTTTACAATGTATTTACAAAACCCCTCTTCGACATACTGGACCGCTTGGGTGTCATCTACACGAATTATGCAGATGACACTCGAATACTGATCCCACTAACAGGTGACTACTCCACAGACAGCACAGCACTCAACAATGTTTATTCCATTATCCAAGAATGGATGGCCAAGCACGGCCTATGCCTCAACGATGACAAGACCGAGCTTCTTCTCTTAGGTTCCCAACCCAGACTCAACAAACTTGACAAACTCTACCAGTCATTCACTATCGACGAAAATAACATCCCTGTCTCCAACAGCGTCAAAACCCTAGGGATTTACATCGACTCCTCCCTCACATTGACAAGACAGATCAATGCCATCTCATCCGCCTCTGCTTACACTTGTAAGCTCATCAATGCCAGCAGACCTTACCTCTCACCCTCTAACTGCACCACCTTAGCCAGAGCGCTAGTCCTTTTCAAAGTCGATTATTGTAATGCTCTATACCTGGGCACCAGCCAGAAAAACATTAATAAGTTGCAAGTTATCCAAAATAACACCCTTCGAGCAGCCTTGAACATACCCAAACATGAACACATCTCCGACGTCAGACGCTCCTGCCAATGGCTATATATACCGCAGAGAATTGAATATAAAACCCTTTCACTCACCCACAAATGCCTATCTAACCAAGCACCCAGATACCTATCAGACAACTTCACTCACCACACCTCATCCCGCCCAACCAGATCAGCTCAAACACCCTGCTTAAATATACCCAGATACAAACTCCAAAAAGCAGGAGGCTCTAGCTTCCCTGTGCTTGCCACCAAACTTTGGAACTCACTACCACTCGATTTTAGAACTGACCCATCCTTTCACAGATTCAGACACAATGCTAAAACATGCTTACTGACCAAAGAAGCCTAGAACGCCCATCTCTACCCCACTATTTGCAACCCATGCAAATTCTGCCTTGTTGGCAATACCTTGTACATTACCTGTAACTGTTTGCTAATATTCTAAATGTTCTGTACTGTCCACCTATGAACCATGCTGTGTTATATTGCTTTGCTGTAATCATTTCAAGCGCCTGGATGCCCCAGGGCCAGGCGATGCTATACAAATAATAAACAAATCTCTTGTTTATCATAAAAACCCTTATTTTTACATAATGTTGCATTGTATGCAGGAGCATGTACATTCTCATATTCTTAGTCTGCATGGACCTTTGATGAACAGAAATAGCTGCTCAGCCACTTTGTGTGCTCTGCGAGAACTAGCCTCGTGACGCAATGCCTGAAGTCTACTTTTAGCACAGGCTGCATTCCTTCTGGCAGAGAGCCCACTTTGAGATTTTAAAACTACACAGAATAACATTTACACATGTTTTCAACTAATGGTTTTGTGCACCTTATATTTTAAATACTACCTATCTTTATTTAGTGACCCTCCTCCCCCCTGGACTCTTGTAGTGCTTAGAAAACAGTTAATAGAGGTCTTGCTTCATTCTAAAGCGCTTGGGAAGTTTGGGAATAAAGAAAAGCACTAAGCTCCTTCCCAACAGGGGGGAGTCTTGGAAGAGGAGGGAGGTGGTGGGGGCTGGGGAAGGGAGGTTCAGCAAAACCCCCCCATTTGGAGTAAATCCGGGAAGAGAGACTGGGGAGTGTGGGCAAAGAAATGTCAGCATTTTGGCAGGAGCAGGAAGAAGAGAAATGGCTCATTACTTAGCCAGGGCTGAGGGATCCAGAGAGGGTTTCTTCAAAAACATAAAGGCTAAAAGTATCCCAAGCGTGAAAAGAGAAATTACGCAGCTGAAGAAAGGGACGGAGAAACCACAGAAGATCAAAGTGTGAGGGCCTTAACAGGAGATGAGCGTACTGTGAGCCTGACTTAGTCAATGCATGAACTTCTTAGGGAAGAAAGGCCGGTGAAAGGGGAGCAAGATGTTTAAGGATGGATAGATAATAGTGTGCATTTATTTTCTTTTTTTTAAGCCTAATTAGGGTATGATGGGCCAATTTAGAGACAGGAGAGTAGCCCCAGTGCAGACTCTCTCTTTATCGTAAGAGCGGTGACTGCCACCAGCTCTGGGGAATGCCACTTTGGTTTGATAATTCTAACAATGACTACCAGCGATTATTAAAAAAAAACAGGTATAAGAACAAATAAAAGAGCAAAGCAAGCATTATAAGCATGTATTTTTTATTTATTTCTTTTTACATTTGTAGAAGCGCACTAAGCCCGTGGGCATCAATGCGCCGGTTGCATGCCAGATAGTTTGTGTTGGATGACCGAGTTAGCCGAGGTGTAGTCTCTAGGCAAATAGTCAAGTTTTCAGGTGTTTTGTGAAGGACCAGTATGACGGTTTGGAGTGCAGGGTGAGCGGCATTGCAGTGCCACAGTTTGGCAGCAATGACTGGGAAACTGGCCTGAAATTACAGGCCAAGCGCCATGGGAGCTTTGCATGTTGGCTGAGGCCGGTTTATGAGTCAAGTTGGGATTGGAAAAACTGCAGAGGGGTCCACGTTGCCGAATGGGGCACGTCGACAACGCTTCCATCATCATCAGCTTTTGAAACACTGATGTAGTGACCTTGAGTAGGAATTGAGAAAGAAATGCTTTTGCCTCAGGATTTCTTTGGACTCATTCTTCACCACTCCTGCCTCACATGGCCAGGTGCAGCATTATATGTAATGTATTAGTCGTTCATGATGCACCAGTTTCCACCGTAGTGACATACATTAGTGCATATGGTTTCCAACAATGTTACTATTGCACTTTGTGAATGGGCCTACCCAGAAATCCACAAACTAACAATATTACTGCAGTGACCCAAACTTCTCCTCATCTGAGTACAGAGGATATCCTCACAAAACTTGACATTTAGCCCTACTCTTTATCCTATATATTATCCCCATCCATCCCTCTGTAGGAGCCTTCACCTTACCATTTGAAAATAATTTAGCTCCAGCTCCAAAAGAATGTTTCTGCTTCCTGCTATTTTTGTTAAATATATATTTGACTCATTAATGTCTATCACAATGGCACTTTCATGGCCCAAGGTTCTTAACCTACTCAGATCCTGGCTGAGCGGCGCCTGCCCTCTCTCATTCACTTCCTCCCTTCTCCTGCTACTTCTACTTCCTCCTCTCCTCCAACCTTTCCACCACCACCAACAGGAGTACCACGCCCCTGTACCACTCCTCTGAAAACTTTCAAGGGTGGTAATCAGCTTCACTTAGCTACTCTGAATGCTCGTTCTGCTCTCAAACACTCCTCTGATATCTGTCCCCTTCTTGAAGAGTTTGACCTTGCCATCCTCGCCCTTACCGAGATGTGGTTCAATGCCAGCTCTGTCACTGCTCTTGACACTCTCCTTCCTGAGGGCTACAAACTCCTCTCCAAACTCAGGCACAACCGACCCGGAGGTGGAATGGCCCTGATTTTCCCTGAGTGGGTCCCTGCTTCTATCATACCTACTCAATCTACTCCTCTTTTGAATGCCTCGTCTGTAGGCTCGGCATCTCCCATACTCTCTCACTCACCCTCGCTATCAGCTATAGGCCCCAGCACTATCTCTCTCTCTTCTGAATATGCCAACCTAACCTCCTCCTCCCTCTTGACCTCTTCTTCCAAACTCCTCATCCTCAGTGACTTCAATATACACCTAGACCTACCAGTATCAGCCACCTCACTGTTCTGTGACCTCTGGAACTCCCTCTCTCTCACTATTCTTACTTCCAGCCTGACCCACTCAGCTGGGCACACTCTGGATGCCTACATCTCTGGAGACATCCCTATCTCTTACCTGGTCACCACCCACCTCTCTGACCACTCTCTCCTCCCTCTTGGCCCCCCTCACCCTCTGTCTGAGCCACCTCCCACACTGCCAGCCTCCTTTGCCTTCCTGCGACCAATGAAGCGAGAATCAGTCGCTGATTTTGCTTCCACTTTCATCCCCCTCCCAACCCTGATTCTGACTATTTCTCTGACTCCGTCCTTGCTAACCTTCACCTCTGCATATCTAACACCCTCGACATCCTTGCCCCTGTCGCGAGGATCCGCCTGAAACCTGCCTCCAAGTGCAACGGCTAGTATGATTCCAATCTAGCTTCTCTGAAACTTAAGTGCAGAGTTACGGAACGAAAGTGGCAGACCTCGGGTTCATCCTCAAACAAACTGGCCTGTTGCCTGCCCCAAAGGCAGTATAGTTTCTCTATCCGCTCCACCAAGAGGGCCCACATCCAAACCTGCATCTCTGAAGCCACTAACAACATGGCTGAACTCTTATAAACCTGCAAGGAATTTGCCAATCCAACTGCAGTCTCCACCTCTTTCCTTCCTTCCCAGCCTCTCGGCACCAATTTGGCCTCCCATTTCACATCTAAAACTCAGGACATCCTGTCCTCACTCTCCACCACCCCCATCTCCACTCCTGCTCCTGCCCCCCTGTCTCCCATAGCTCTCCTCCCTCTGCCAACCCCACTCTCCTACCTCCTGCCCCTAGCACCTGATGAGGTCTCTAAAGTTGTCCGCTCTATGAACGTCTCATCCAAACAGGTGCTCCCTTCCTCTTCTAGAACCATTAAGGACAAAATCGCCTCCATTGCCCCAGCTCTCGCCAACTACTGAAACCACTCCTTTACCACTGGCTCTTTCCCTCTGTCCCTCAAGCACTCACTTGTGCACCCTCTCCTAAAAAGGCTGTCTGCTGACCACGCCTGCCTGGCTAACTATCACCCTACCCCCCATCCCTCCGGGTAAAGTCTTGGAAAAGTTCATCCTCCCCCAACTGATCCTTTATACTGAACTTGTTGGTTGCTCCATGACCATCCATCTGGATTCCGGGCATCCAGAGGCATGGAAACTGCAATCCTGAAGATATGCTTGCAAACCTTGACTCTAACTGTCCTCATTCTCTTTGATCTCTCCTCTGCCTTTGGCACAGTCAACCACTCTATCCTGTTGTGATACCCTCAGCATCATAAAACGGGTACTGGATTATCTGACCTCTTTCCTCACTAACCACCCCTCCCATTTGCAGCTGGGCCCTTTCTCCTCCACCACTTCACTCTCTACTTGTGGCGTCCCCCAGGGCTCTATCCTATCGCCATTGGCTCTTCAATATTCCTCTCGCCCACCTGATCTCATCCTTCTCGCCTCATTTCCAGTCTTATGCTGATGACACACAGCTTTCCTTCAAACTTCCCTCTACCACCTCCTCTTGCTCCTCTCTCATTCCTGATTGTCTGTCCGCAATCCAGGCATAGTGTGTGGCGAACAGCCTCTGTCTTATTGCCAGTAGGACGGAGATCCTTCTTATTGGGGCACCTGCACCCTATTTCCCTCCTACCCTCTGGCCACCTTCCTTGGGCCCTCTACCTTCACCATCCTGTGAGGCCAGAAACCTCTGAGTCATCTTTGTCTCCTCTTTCACCTTCACCCCTCACATCTTGGACCTTGCCAAGAAGTCCCACTTCCAGCTTCACCTCCTTAGAGACATTCTCCCTTTCCTCACCTTTCTCCAGACGCTCAATGTCTCCAGAGCTCTGGTCCTCTCTAGGCTGGACTACTGCAACAGCCTCTTCCTCAATCTCCCCCTTTCCTCCCTATGTCCCCTTCAGCTAATCCAGAATAGGGCTGAAAATCCTATCCTTGGCCTCCAGCCCAAGGACCATATCTCTCCAGCCCTAAGATCTCTCGAATGGCTCCTGGTGGCTGAGTGGATCAAATGCAAGACCTTCTGCCTCATCCGCAAGGTTTTCTGGGGCATGGGACTGGTCTAGATCCAACGCTCTCTCCCTAAATACTTCCCTGCTAGAGCCCTCTGCTCCTCTAACTCCAACTCTCTGCTTGTCAAACGCTTCTCCAAGCAGAGAGTGGGGGGCAGGTTTCTCTCTTCGGCTGGTGCCTCTCTTTGGAACAGCTTCCCGAACAGCTTCCCGTCCCCTCTCAGACTTGAGCCGGACCTCCTTAACTTCTGGAAACTTCTCAAAACTCTGCTTTTCTCTACCTCTTTCCCTTCCCTGCTAATCACCCCACTGCTGCTGAGACTGGCGGCCTGGATCTTCATGAATCCCACAGGTTACCAGGCCCCTGCCCATTCGACACCTGCACACCCCTCCCCCAACACTGCCCTTATGGGCCCCCTACCTGGCAGCTGTGCATCACACCCTTGGGATTCCACGGCCCTAGCACTTAGCCAGCGGCTGCTTCCCTGGCCCCCGTCGGCACTTCCCTCCCGGGCTGTCATCAGCACTTGCCCATACATTGCTCCCTCCCCATACCCCCATCTCGTGCACTTCTCTTCACTGCACTTGCACGTCTGAATGTCACAAGGCCTAGTAGGACCATGATTGTATATTTACTGGGGCATTTTTGGCATTGTTTACTCTGCTTGTTCTCCCTCCCCACTTTGTCTTGTGGCGCCTGGAAACACTATTTTGTTTTATAGGTGCCTAACAAATGCTCAATAAATAAATAAATATGATCTAGTGCATTAAGTGGCATGTGGTCCTGTTGCAGAATCAGCACTGAGTAACGCACAATGCATTCATCAGTGCGCAGCCCTCTGGATATGCCATACTCGGTTAGGCCGAGTGCACGGTGAGACATGCACACTTGTGTGTATTTTGAACTGTGCTGTCCTGTGGACATTTAAAGGGGAGAATGCATTTTGGCAAATATAGTCCTGTGGGTCGTCTGTACTTTGAGAGTGAGGGTATGTTGTGGCAGGTGGCGGGACAACTGGGCTATAGCATGACAAAACGTGACACATGCGAGAGTACATATGCTTGCAAGGCTGCACGTGCCACATGACGCAGCACCGGGCCATCGGATGGATGCCGCTGGCATGTGCCTTAGGAGACCCCTACTTTGGTGAAATTACTATTACACAAGCTATGACATCTGAGGCTGCATCATCATGCGAGGCAGGGCCTGCGCGTGTATTGGCTGGAGGCAAGCCTGTTTGACTGCTCCTGGCATATGGTAGCAATACTTGACGGGCCCATCTAGCACTATTAAGCTGCGCACTGGCTATGGTGGCAGAATCTGGTCATATACGCCTCAAGCTTGCAAATGAGCCTCCATCTGGCATATGAGTTATACCTGGCATGTGTTGGCCAGAGCTGGCATACGCATTAGGAGACCACTACTTTGGGTACAATGACTATTACAGCGTCATGTGAGGCTGGGCCTGAACATGTATTGGCTGGAGATGGACCAGTCTGGCTGCACCTGGCATTTGGTAGCAATACTTGAAGTTGCATCTGCCACATGGCAGGCCCATCTAGCAATGTGAGGCTGGATCATGGCTATGGAGGCAGAACGTTGTCATGCGTCTGTAGGTTGCATCTGTCATCTGACACACGCCTGGGAATAAGATGGCTATAGCAGGCATATGCACTGGGAGACCACTATGGGGGTAACTGGCGCAGTATAAATGCCAGAGCTTTGGGATGTGAGGATGGACCTGAGATCGGTGGGCACACCTGGTCACGTGACTGACGACGCGCCACGGATACGCTTGCAGTGCCTTGCCATGTGACGGTGTTCTTGCCAACTGGTGACCCTTCCTGGGCCTTCCCTGCTAGAGCCCTCTGCTCCTCTAACTCCAACTCTCTGCTTGTCAAACGCTTCTCCAAGCAGAGAGTGGGGGGCAGGTTTCTCTCTTCGGCTGGTGCCTCTCTTTGGAACAGCTTCCCGAACAGCTTCCCGTCCCCTCTCAGACTTGAGCCGGACCTCCTTAACTTCTGGAAACTTCTCAAAACTCTGCTTTTCTCTACCTCTTTCCCTTCCCTGCTAATCACCCCACTGCTGCTGAGACTGGCGGCCTGGATCTTCATGAATCCCACAGGTTACCAGGCCCCTGCCCATTCGACACCTGCACACCCCTCCCCCAACACTGCCCTTATGGGCCCCCTACCTGGCAGCTGTGCATCACACCCTTGGGATTCCACGGCCCTAGCACTTAGCCAGCGGCTGCTTCCCTGGCCCCCGTCGGCACTTCCCTCCCGGGCTGTCATCAGCACTTGCCCATACATTGCTCCCTCCCCATACCCCCATCTCGTGCACTTCTCTTCACTGCACTTGCACGTCTGAATGTCACAAGGCCTAGTAGGACCATGATTGTATATTTACTGGGGCATTTTTGGCATTGTTTACTCTGCTTGTTCTCCCTCCCCACTTTGTCTTGTGGCGCCTGGAAACACTATTTTGTTTTATAGGTGCCTAACAAATGCTCAATAAATAAATAAATATGATCTAGTGCATTAAGTGGCATGTGGTCCTGTTGCAGAATCAGCACTGAGTAACGCACAATGCATTCATCAGTGCGCAGCCCTCTGGATATGCCATACTCGGTTAGGCCACGTGACTGACGACGCGCCACGGATACGCTTGCAGTGCCTTGCCATGTGACGGTGTTCTTGCCAACTGGTGACCCTTCCTGGGCCTGGCCAGCATTTGTGTGGTCTTATATAAAGACAGGCCTACTGGCCTTGAACATGGTGGCTTCGACATCCCTTAAACGTCGTGTATTGAATCACCGAGACATGCAGATGAAGGTAGAGGTGGAGTGGTTTGAGGGGCGCAGAGACAGGTGAAAATGAGAGAGAGCCGGGGGTGGGGAAGGAGTGTGTTCTGCTGCGTGGGCTGCGTGAATAAACTTCTTTACGATTTCCCAACCGGATAGCTGCTGTGTAGCTTCTGGAGATATAAACTGCTATGCGTAAAAATGATGACGCACACACGTGGACACACGTGCGCACACGCATTTATTCAAAGTAGCCAGAGACTTCTCAGTCTGCTGTGTGCGCTGTAAAAAGGACCCAACCCCTTTCAAACGTGTTATCGATTCAAATGGATCCTGAAAGTGGTGGTCAGAGGTTGGGCGTCCAGAAACTCTGCGCCCGGCTCCCCAGTCCTTCAAAGGTCGCCCTTGCGATTCTATGCACGCAGCTAAATTGCTCACATCGCTATGCAGCACAGTTATGCATCTTGTGCCAGAGTGGTAAGCTGAGGCCTTGTGCCTTTGGTTGTTGTCAAGAGTCTCCCGGCTGAGCAGACTCGGGGTTTTGATTGGCTGTCCTCAGTGGTGGAAATGGAAACAATGTAAAGGGGCAATCCAATCAGAGCTGGGGCCGGGCGGGGTTTGGTAGAGGGGGCGGTGTCAGTGGAGGACTGGCCTATAGGGGACTCTGGATATTTCCCGGTGGGCTGCTGCACCCTGGGCCTCTTTTTTATGTTATTTCCAAATGTTCCCATAGGAAAAGGATTGAGCTTGCTGAACATGTGTAATATGGAGCCACTTTGAAGATTATTTCCAGGGCCTCTTTTGGTTCCCAGTCCACCCCTGGGCGGGGTTGGAAATTGAACTCGGCTGAAAGGAAATTGTCCAAATAATAGTTTAAAAATGGTGCAATTTATTTCATGCTGCTTCTTCCGGAACTCTACACTGTACATCAATTCCACTTTAAATCGAATCCGGCAGTGGTGCACCTGAAATACTATTGGTAGTATATTAAGGGCTCCATAGACACTCTCTACAGGTGAAGGCTGCCCGGGTAGCTCAGCAGGTTGAGCGGCCGTTGGTGAGATATTATATATTAAAAACTGATTGTTAATCGTATGCCATTTTGCTATTCCTTATAAAAAAGACAGGTGCTATAAAATCTGCTTGGCCAGGCATGGGTTGCGCTGGTCGCTTGCTATTCAGGCATACCTAGGGTGACCAGATTAAAAAAAAAAAACAGACGGTCATTGAAATAGAAGTAGGACTAAAGTAAATGCACATATAACTTTGGTCCTACTTCTATGTCGCTGGTCCGTTGCGGGAGGCGGGGAGGGGGTGTGCTAACATGCACACTCCTCTCATTGGAGGAGAGGGCCGGGGAGGGGAAGGAGGAGGAAATGGGGGCGTGAAAAGCATTTCACGCCCCCATTCGCTCAGGAAAAGGTGCGCCGAGACCCGATTTCGGGATTCCGAAATCAGGTCCCGGCAAAAAAAGCACCATGACCAAAACCCCGACGGGGTTTATAAAATAAAAAAACTCCCGGGACCCCGGGACATCCAGTGATTTCCCCAGACTATCCCGGGAAAACCCGGACATCTGGTCACCCTAGGCATACCTGCCTACATTCGAAATTAGAAATTCCTTAGATATATGCCCCGCCCACAGCCACACCAGACTCTACCCATTTGCACGTGGCTCCACCCACACGCCCCGCCCACCTGTCAAATTTCAGGCAACAATTCTGTCAAATACTTTAGCTGGTGCATCTAGCCTGGCTAATAATATACAGTCACCAGACATCTTGTGATCTCCCTGGTGTGTACTGCTAGTATTATACTTTTAGTCCACATCAGAGGCATTTTGCCTAGACAATTAATAATGGTGAACAATATGTGCAATGTTATACACCAGGCATGGAGAGAATATGAAGAGACGAGGAAGATTTTGCCTACTATAGCATTGAATGAATGATTTTCAATGCTATAGTAAGCAAAATGAAGGCGGCTGCTATGTTGGCAGGGGTGTGCCAGGGGGTCCCCGCCGCCATTCTCACGTGCACTCACACACTTGCACAATGAGCCACGCCGGAGACGTGTGACTTGTTCGGGTCCCTGGCGGCAACTGCCAGCGGGCCGTCTTTATTTTCAACTGCGCATGCGTGAGCCTCGATCCCGCCCGCGCATGCGTACATTGGCGTATTCACTACGCAACATCCCTCTCTGTTCCGTTGAACAACAAACATTATCAAACATTAGAATGAACAGTGTTCTATTCAAACTGCAACTGACAGTGTGTCACGAGTTACGAGGCAGGGTCCATGATAAAGTCTTGGAACCTCTGCGGCGGCTCGCGCCGCGCCCGGTTCGGGTATCTGCGTGCCTCAATATTGGGTATCTCTGGTGTCCCAGGAGTCTCTGGCGGTCCATCGTTTCCTTGTGGCACTTCTGCATCCGGACCTGGGCCTTGCGTGATGATTTATTCCATGTTCACCGATCCGATTCGCTTGAAGAACGATACGTTCTGGGTGACTGTCCCTCGTGTATTGCCAGCTGTGACCATAGACCCCTTGACGTGCATCACTCCCAGTGGTTGTGTTTCGTAGGGCAGTGACAGCTTTCCTCTAGGTCTCCTATTCCGCACCAGCATGAGGTCTCCCACCGCAATCTCTTTTTCTGGCAATCCTCGCCGTATTGTCTCTCTCTCGTTCTGAGCAGCCCTCTCTGTTCGCACGTGGTTTTTGTCGATCTCTCCCGGACGTCGCCCTTCCACTTCAGGTAACAGTCCTCTTGGTATCTGGCCGAAAAAGTCATTCCTCTGGGGCGACTCCCATGGACTGGTGCGGCGTTGTGCGGTATTCTTGGAGAAAGTCAAATAGGTTGCGTCGGAGCTCCCACCCATTCATCGATATGCGGAACACTTTGTTGAGCGTTCGCATGAAGCGTTCAACTTCTCCGTTCGCTCTTGGCCAAAGGGGGGATGACTTTGCGATGTTTTATCCCCCTTTCCTCACAGTAGCGAGCAAATTGCTGTCCTTTGAACGGTGCTCCGTTGTCCGAGCATATCTCCAGGGGAAAACCATGGGTGGCGAACATCTTCTCCATGGCTAAAATGGTGTGGTCACTGGCCGTGGATTCGACCAGCTCCACCTCTGGATATCGCGACCACTGGTCTGTCACCACCAGGAAGTGTGTTCTCTGCCCGTGGATCCGAAATCAGCATGCACCGTCGCCCATGGGCGGACACTCTGTTCCATTGCCTGAATAGGTGGTCCCCTCTCCACGGAACTTGCTGCCTGGCAGGGAATGCAGGCCCTTACGAATTCTTCAACCCTGCTTTTCAGATCAGAAAACCAGACCTTCAACCTGAGCCGTGCTTTCGTCTTGGCCATCCCCTGGTGGCCTTTGTGGGCGAGCTGCAGGATTTTGTTCACCAGTGTTCTTGGTATCACGATCTGGTGGCCTCTCAGCAGGAGACCGTCACCTGCAACCGACAGCTCATGGCGCGCCTTCCAGAGCGCTTGTAGGTCCTTCTGCGCTCCTACATTCCTCCGGGATTTGTTCTGGAGGACTTCCCGCCACTCCCCACTGGCTACGGCTTCTTTTATTACGATGAATGCCTCATCTGTGTTGGATTCGTCTGCGATCTCGTGGCGCGCTAGGGCAACAGGAAGTGCCGACTCCACCACCAGGTGTATAGTCTCTATGCAGTCAGCCACTTACTGCGAGTCTCTGGGTCGGCCGGTACCCAGATGGCGGGACACATAGTCTGCCGGGTTGTGTGTCGCTGGGCGGTAGAGTAGCCTGACCCCATATTCTATGAGCGAGAGCATCCATCTTTCTATGCGAGGTGGGGGTTTGGACGATGTACCTGACAGAATCGGGATGAGAGGTTTGTGATCTGTCACCACGACAACAGGCTTCCCTAGGATGTATATCCGGAAGTGTCTGCACCCCCACAATATGGCCAAGGCCTCACGTTCAATCTGAGAATATCTCCTCTCTGTCTTGGTGAGCGCCTTGCTCGCATAGGCGATCGGTCGCATGGTCCCCTGATGGTCTGCCTGCATGAGGACTGCGCCCAGCCCCACCGGGCTGGCATCGACCACGATCTCCGACTCGTGGTCCGGGTTGAAATAGGCCATGGTCTCTTGTCCGGACAGGGCATTCTTGATGGCCGTGAACGCCCTCTTTTCATTTCCGGTGTGTCAGAGCCCTCAGGGGCTCTGACAAGGAGGCTAGGTCACGAATGAATCGTCCGCAATAGTTGACCATCCCCAGGAAACCTATGATTTCTGCTGGGGATGCTGGTGGTGCTGCCTCTCGAATGTCTTTCACCTTTTCGGGATCCGGGGAGATGCCCCCAGCGTGGAATATGAATCCAAAAAATTCCAGCCTGTCCTTCAAGAATTCGCACTTTTCTTTGTGCAGAGTCAGACCGAGGCTGCAAAGTCTCTCGAGGGTGTTTTCCAGGCGCTTTAAATGTTCTGCCTCTGAGCGTGCGAAGACCAGGATGTCGTCCGACATGTTTATGACCCCCTTGAGTCCTGACAGGGCCCCCCTGATGGCATTTTGGAAGACCTCTGCTGCAGATGAGATCCCGAAACTGAGCCTTTTGTACTGGCATAGCCCTTCGTGAGTTGTAAAAGTGGTAATATACCTCGACTCGGGGTGGAGCTCTAGCTGGTGATAACCAGATCTCAAGTCCAGTTTCGAGAAGACCTTTGCTCCCTGAAGTTAGCCAACAATGTCGTCTAGGGTGAGCGTAAGGTGGCGTTCTCTCTTGATTGCTACATTGGGTAGCCTCATATCCACACATATGCGTACAGCGCCCGGCTGTTTGGGCTTTGGGGCCACCACAATTGGGGAGACCCACGAGGTAGGTCCTTCCACCCTTTCGATAATGTCTAAGTCAACCAGTGACTGTAGCTCTTTTTCTACCTGAGCCCGCAGATGGAATGGGATGCGGCGATGCTTGAGCGCTGTCGGTCTCACTGATCCATCGATGTGCAAACGTATGGGGTCGGCCTGAAGTTTCCCTATGCCGTCGAAAATCATCTCAAAGCGGTGCAACAGACGTTCCAGATCGGCATGATATACTGCCAAAGTGAAGTGCACAATGTTCAGCGCTTCTGACGCGGCACAACTTAAAAGGGAATGTGGGCTTACGCTGGTGACGAAGAACCTTGCTTTAATTCTGTTCTGTCCATGAGATACTGGAGCCACGAACACTCTTTGGATGGGAAGGGGTGCATCTCCTCCAAACGCGTATATCCATGCTGTGGACTCAGTCAAACTTGGCAGGCCTGGGAGTGCATTGTAGTGTTCGGTAGCTAACACACAGACAGATGCCCCGGTGTCTATGAGGACCGGAGTAGGGACTTCTCCGATGAGTACTGTACATTTTGGTTGTCGACTTTCGCCAGGACCCTTGGCAATACTGGAGATGAAGAAAATGTCCTCTTCTTCCTCTTCCTCTTCTGCGAAGTTAAGATCCTGCATACCCTGTTCGACAGCCGATATACCCCTCACTCTCCGAGCGTTGCTTCTGCCAGCTCTCTCTGCCCCCTCGAGGCTGCTACTGGTGTCGCTGCCCTGCACACCCTAGCATAGTGTCCTGGTGTGCCACACCGGCCACATACTCTTCATTTGGCTGGGCACTCGCCCACGTGCGGCAGGTCATACCCGCAGTAGGAGCACGACGGAGCAGTGCTTGGAGTCGTGAATCCTTCCCCACTCCTTGGTGTCCACCTCGCTCTGCCTGGACCCGAACGTCCGATCGCAAATGCCTCTTCCTCCTTTCTCGAGTCCGTGGCTGCGTCCATCTTCGCCCCCCTGGCCTCATCAGGTTCGTAGGCTCTCCCCTTGTCCAGAATCTGCTGTAGCGTCAGCCCAGGTTCTCTCAGGACTTGTCTCCTCAGCTTCCCGGAACTGCACCCTTGCAGCAGCTGGTTACGAATCATCTCTTCTTCATTCGCCCACCGGCAGGCGCTTGCTAGGTGTCTTAGCCGCGCACAAAACTGGCCTAGCGACTCTTCTTCCAGTTGCTTTTCGGCGCTCATGACAAACCTGTCAAAGTCTACGTTTGCCATGGGAAGGAAGTGGTCTCTGAGCGCTTGTTTTACTGCGTCATATGTGACTACTGGGATGGTGAGCGAGTCATATATTCTGTGGACCTCCGTCCCTGCCGAGTATACCATGAGAGCTATCTTCGCCTCATCCTCCGTTTCCCCCGAGGCTCTGAAGAACATTTCTAGTTTTTTGACCCACAGGAGCCATTTCGGTCCTAATTTAGATGGAGGGCCCGTGGTATCGAATTTGGGCATGGGAGCCAAAGTACTGTGCATCCTGCGTGGTACCGGGGCCATGGCAACCTCTTGCTCTCCCTCCTCACCCATTGTGATGTATGGTACTCACAGGGGAATGTAGTCCTTCATGGGTGTCGAGGTGGTTTGGCCAGGTTGGCCTACTTGCGACACAGTATCCTTCTCCGACACACCTTCCCGACTGGTTCACTTTTCTTTAATGCCACAGCCCTGTGGCAGCACAGGCTGTGCAAGTTCCACAACTTGATCTCAAAAGATAGATGAAATGCAGCTGGCGCACGAGCACCCTCGCGGGCCGCAACCACTGCGAGCAGCGTGTGAAGCAAAATGGCAGCTGGCCGTGTGCTTTCATCCGTGCCGACACGGAGCGACGATTTTCCCTCCAACGCCGTCGGAGTGGATAATTGCTCCGGAGTCGTCCTCGTCGCCAATGTTATGTTGGCAGGGGCGTGCCAGGGGGTCCCCGCCGTCATTCACATGTGCACTCACACACTCGCACAATGAGCCACGCCGGAGACGTGTGACTTGCTTGGGTCCCCGGCGGCAACTGCCAGCGGGCCGTCTTTATTTTCAACTGCGCATGCGCGAGCCTCCATCCCACCCGCGTATGCGTACATTGGCGTATTGACTACGCAACAGCGGCGCCGCAGCCGAAACAAAGCTGCTTTCAATCAAATTACATGGATTGAAAGCAGTATAATTACGGCGGTCAGTGTTCGCATTGAGTCAAAGAAAAGAAAAAGTAAAATAAACAAAAAATGAAATACAAGCGACTGGAACCACTTCTTCGGCCAGGTCACACTGGGGTCGGGAGTCCTCCTGCTGCAAGGGTGAAAAAAAGTCAGTGAATGCTGGCCGCCAGCAGCGGCCTCATATAGTGGTGCAGGCAGTGGGCACAAACATTTTGCGCCGTTTCCGAGTCCCGCCTACTTCTCCACCCGATTGGCTACCGGCGGCAGCCAATCAGGTGGAGAATATGACTGGACCCGGAAAGAACGACAACATTCCTGAGATTGCAGGGTCTTTTCCAGAGACCCAGAGAAATGCCTAAAATTCCAGAGTCTCCGGAAAAATTCCAGAGGTTAGGCAGGTATGTATTCAGGGCAGCAGTGGGGGTATTTCTGCCCCTGTAGTCTAAATCAAAAGTTGGCACCCATATGCCCACAGTTTAGTTTCCTAATAACTGCTGTCAGCACAACAGAAGCATCTATTTGTGATTAAGCAGTTGGACAAACATGTAACATCTTTGTAAATATAACCTATGACAAAACACAAAGTAAGGGGCACGCAAATTACAGGGTATTTGTGCTGTATTCTGTCAAAAAAAGAAACATATTTCCAAGAAAACTAGTGAAAGAAAGTTTAAGCAGCATTTTCGAGTTTGGAAATTACTTTATTTTCCCTATGAAAGTGTAAGATGCACATATGGAAAACAATAGTGTGCCCAGCATGTTGGTAGCCCGCTTTTAACAGTGATGGCCCCCACCCAAGTTATAGTCACGGCCCATTGCTTCCTTTGGTGGTGATGGCCCTTTCAGGCTAGAAGAAAGAAACAGGATGAGCAAATAGAACCTGCAAATGCGTGAATGCAGGCCAGGTCCGAGATGCGGCAAGACATCTGAAGTCGGATCTCGGACCCGGCAAGAGCCGGTCCAGTGACCAGTGCTGGCTGTCATTGCTTAACCAACAAAATAACTCAAGTTCTCACGGGGTAAGTGTGCACCTACACGATTCTTACACACCCACGCACAGAAGAGTTAACTGTAATCCATACAGAGTTTCCACAACGCCACAATACTATTACGTAACGCATGCACTTTACCGTCTGCGGTCCGAGTTATTTTTTGCAACTGTGATGTAGATGTGTACTGTTTCCTACTTATGTATAAGGGGATTTCCCTGTACCCTGTTTACTTGGCACATGCACTTTATCTCAGGAGCCGGAAGTATGACTCTAGCAGATAATTCTATGATGGTATGATAAAATATGTGCTTGATATATTATTTATTTATTTGTTTTGTATTATTTAAAGCGCCGGCCAGGCTGCGGCCTGGCAGCAGGTAGCCGGCATTTGTGTTGGCATATTTTAACAGTAGCGCAGTACTGTGAGGTTTGTGCATCAGTATGTGCGTCCATTGGAATTAGGCAGTGAAGCTCCAGACCCCCCCACGAGACCCTCCAACCTTCCTTCGACATCAGGTTCCATAGATGCGAGGGACGTCTCCTACAATCATCTTAAGATGGCCGACTCCACAGAGGCTTTCTCGGATAGCCTCCAAGCTGCTTCCTGCAGCCTTCTACCTGATGGGTCTCCTGCCTCTGAAAGGAAAATCCATCATCAAGCCGGATGGGTCAGCCGGTGACCAGCACACAACGCCAGTATGTAAGGCCACTTGTGCTCTGTGCCGGTCTCCGCCGGGTCCGCCATGCCGTTGCAACAAAAAGTCTTCCCCTCGCTCATGGTTCGCAGTCATGACCGATCTCGTTTCTCCAACGCCACCTTGCACGGCAGGTAAGATTGCGCTATATCTCTTCTTCATTCCAGCCCCTTTATCTACCTACCCGCTGCCCCATTTCCTCCTCTTAATTCGGATATCTGTATCTGCCATCAGCACCCTGCGTGCCACTGTTCCTCGCACTATTAGCACAGAGTCAGGCACACAGGTGACATTTTACTGCAAAACTATAGCTCTATCAGCAACCGCAACATAGCAACTTTGACTGTAGCCTTGTCCTGGACCATAAACATATCTTGTGTGAAATCCAATGCATTAACCTTGCAGCGTGGTGCTGTACCCTGAGAGGCTCCTTGCCTGAACTGCAGCGTTTTCTGATCTTGCAGCTCTGTGCCGCTGCTGAAACCTATCCCGTGTGCTTGCTTACTTGATGTAACCTCTTACTCCATGAAACGATCCCTGACAGTATGTCTAAATGTACCTGTACTTGCACATGCAAAACAGCTCCCATAACATGAGGTGCGGCATTGCCAGCTTTGTGTTTACATGCCTTACTTTGTGCACTATGCATCAATGCACGTCTGATGTAGCCCCCCCGTAACGTGAGGTGAGGTGAGGCTTGGCCAGGTCTGTGTCTACATACCTACTTAGTCCTCTACCCATGTATGCATGCCTATAGTAACCCTCCGTAACATGAGGTGAGGCTTTTCCAGGCTACTCACGCTCACATACTTATTTTTGACTGTAACCAATATGCTTATTCTTGTACCTCAAGATCTGTGCTTCGCACTTTCTGTAGCTAGCACCTAGAGGCCTCAGGGCTTTGTGAACTGATATAAATGCAAAAAAGAAATAATTAGTCCTTGGTCAGGTGTTGTTGAAAGAGCCATGTTGTGGGGGTATTCTGATCCAACACTGGGATTGAGTTCCAGAGGGTGGGTGCATGACAAGAGAAGGATTGTTTGCGGGTCCTCTCTTTGTGGACGAGTTGTGATTCAAGCCGGTTGGTCAGTTTGCTGTGCAAGGAGAGTGTGCTACCAGATATGTGGAGCTTAGCCGCCAGGTACGCTGGAGTGCTACTCGTGACTTCTTTGTAGATGAAACATGCAGTCTTGAACAGTATCCTGGCTTGGAAGCCAATATATTTTATGCTGGATGGGGATAATTTGGAAACATTTCAGTGTTTCCATAATAAGACCTGCTGCAGCGTGGTCGACTGCTTTTTGGGAGCCAAGTGAGCAGCTTGGAGGCCTGGCAAGAGTGTTTTTCCCCATCGAAGTGTAAAACCACGAAGGCATGCAATACGGTCAGGAATTCCAGTGGCTGGATGACGGATTTGATTTTTCGAAGGGTAGAGATTCTGAGCCAGGCTATTTGGGCCTTCTTGGCTATGTCTTTCTAGAAGGACAGTTTTCTGTCAATGGTGAAGCCTGAGGGTTTTGCTAACACAGAGAGTTGTGGATCAAATTCTTCTAGGTGCATATCATTGAACAATTGTTGGACAAGTTGTTTTTTAGCGGGCGGACCGATGAGCACAAATTAAGTTTTGGATGGGTTTAGTTAGAGGTAGGCAGTCGACATGATAGCTAGGTAATCGCGGAGACCAATGATGTCATGTGTGCTATTTACTCTCATGTACAACTGAGTAGCGTCTGCATTTTGGTGGGTGGCTATTTTGGGATCTTTGAGGAGAGTGCCAAGAGGCTCCATGTAGAGGTTACACTGGATTGGTGAGAGGATGGGGCCATGGGGGACTCTGCAGGAGACCTGGAATCGGTTATAACGCAACAAGTTTATCTGGACAGCCTGGTGTCTGTCCCTGAGAGGTAGGTGGTAAACCAATTGAGGACAGTGCCAGAGAATCCAACCCTGTCAGCAAGCAGGGAGAGAAGAATGCAGTGGTCAACAGTGCCGCATGCAGCCGAGAGGTCAAGGAGGATGAGGAGGCATGAGTCACCCTTATCCATGACTTGGAGAGCATCATCCACCACCTTGATGGTGGCTGTCTCGATGCTACACTTTGGGCAGAGCCCTGACTAATAGTCATTTAGGAGGTGGAGTTGTTCAATTCGGGTGAGTAGTTGTGTAGCAACTACTTTTCCCAAGATTGTACCAATAAACTGTATGTTCGTAATGGGCCTGTAGTTGGCCAGGTCATCTGGATCTAGAGTTTTAAAAAGAGGTTGATTAAGACCAGTCTTGAGGGTGTCCGAGAATGATCCTTCTGCGAGGGAGGCATTGATGATGCAGAGGAGCGCTTTGAGCCGGGCCCGTCAATTGTTTAAGGATGGAGGCTGGAATGATATCGTCAGAGTAAGAAGTAGGTTTCAGGGAGGAAATCATTTTTAGGAGATCCGGGGAAAAGAGAGGAAAAGAGAGGAGAGGATTTCGGCCCGGAGGGGCAATGTGCGTGCAGGGGTGCAGGGGATGCTAATGCTGTGAGAGGTTGATTCGATGCTCACTGGGATTTTGTCTATTTTCTCAATAAAAAATGTGTTCATTCTGTCACATTTTTTCCTGAGTTGCTGGTACCTCGTGTCGGGTGAGGGTTTGGTACAATGCTTTATTACCTCAAAGAGGGCTTTGCTCCTGTTGAGGCTGCCGCGATGGTGGTGGAGTAGTAAGCAGCTTTGGCCGCGGTAAACTGAATCCTGCGGGTTGCACACAGATACTTGAGGTTGGTAAGGTCGCCCGAGTTATGGTGTTTGAACCACTTTTTCTCTAGGGCTCTGATTGAGCGTTTGTTGGCGGGTGTACCATGGGGTGTTTGGTTTGGTCTTAGCCCGGCTGGATTCTAGAGGGGCATGAGTGTCGACCATCATCATCCTGTTACAGGATTTCTTAGCTGCTGTTGGTTCAATTACAGTGTTTCTTGTTGATACACTGCGTCCCCTTCATAAATAAAGAGAAAATAAATATATAAACTGTCCAATGGTGGTGAAGCCACCTGAAAGTATCATTTCGTGTTCTTCGATGAAAAGCATCATGTGCAGAGCCACGTGCAGCTCGGTTTGCCTGTAAACACAGAGTTTATTTCCAACATCCCAATGTTTGCGGGCTCTCAGGGGGAAGTAGGCACAGGGATTTAAGTGGGCCGGATCTAGCCAGGACTCTGACCCAGCAGACTCCAGAAAAATTTCCTTGAGCTGGGGCCCCATTGCGTTTCTCCCAAACGGTCCTTCATGACCTGATTTCCTAGCACAGCAGATCAAAAGATGAGTCGCAATAGGCCTCATCACCAGCAGATGTGACTACTAGCCATGTTTATAATCACATCCTCAGTAGCAGACATTTGAAATTAGATTTATTTTTAACACTGACAGGAAGAGAGAGAATCATAAAGAGAATACATATTTTGACTGCTCTGTTATGCCACTAATTACTTGACACAACACAAGTCTCCGAATGGCTCCCTACTTGGGATTGCGAGGCTGCACGTAATGCCCTCTTACACCACACCTCCAGATATTGCCAAGCATTGCTTCCCTACGAGCTAGGAGCCTCCTCCATTTCTTATGTCACTGAAAGCACTGACCAACCCTTTACTGCATAGAGCGCATGTGCCGACGCTTTGGCTGGCTGGCACTTCTGTCAGTCACAGCTGCCTGACTTCATGGAGGCGGGCTCATCTCCCGTCGCGGCTGTGGCCAAGTGGGACAATGACCCACCGTGAAAGGGCGGGACCGGGGGTCCCCGGCAGGGCCCCTGCTCAGCCCCCACTTTTTGGAGACAGCGGGGGCTCGGCTCTGGCCAGCCCCGGCCCACTTAAAGCACTGGCCGACGGATAGTATCACCTTTTACCATGTAGTCCTGAAAGTTATGGTGAGCGGCCTTGCTGAGCAGGCAAGCAAAGCTTTCCTGAGTGCAGATGTTTTTTTCAGTAAGGAGTGATGGCTATGGTGGCTCAATATGGTTGTTGCTTCGAGTGGCCAAGATCCAACAGGCCAGAGTAATCATTCCCATTTTGTGAATGAATGTGGAGGGTTCTGATCCCGAAGTAGGCCCCGAATTGCCCCCGAATGGCCAGAACTTCCAATGAGTGATTCAATAGTCTTTTGCCCATGCCTTTCACCAATTGCATTCTGGACGTAGCAGTTTGACAGATTAAACCTCTTGACGCAGGTGTCGCTCTATAACTCTCAATAAACTGGAGACTAGAGGTAATGAAGTGAAAGTGTGTGACTAAAATGTCCAGGATGCAACTGGTGATAAAGACGAACAAAAGACTGTTCAAATGCGTGGCTGTTTTTCTGAACTGCAACTTACACAGAAGGAGGTTGCACAACTGAAGAACAATGGACCAGCAGGAAAAGCTTGCAGTGCTAGCCACGGTCAGAGAGCACTCCCATTGGTTACCCACGGCGTGTAATATCTAGGCAAGCTCATTGGTTCGGATTCTCAAAAACAGTTTCCACGGAAGTGAACTGAGGATAGCACATGGGCAACGCCCTGGTATTGGAAACAACATAGGTTCATATCCCGGATCCGCGCTTGGAAGCTGAACTCAGGTACAGTATTAGACACTTTAAAAAAAAAAACAATAAAAATAAATACGTCAAGAGAGGCACTTCACTTACATGGAAAAATGCTCCATTAACGAAGGGCCTCTTAATGTGCAAATCATTGATATGCTATTTTATTTGCCCTTGCCCTGTTCAAGAGGGATTTTTAATCCTTTGCAGTAGCGCATCCTAATTCCCAAAAGGGGTGGCTACACTGTGAAATAGGTTGAAAATGAATCGTGCACTTGTGAGGTGCAGCACACGCAGAGGGGTGTGTGTAGTGTACAGAAGAGTAATTTCAGGTGCTTCTGTGCACTATATTTAAACCCAGACAGCACTAGTATGAACCTCTGATGTCTTGCATTCTATCCCTCAAACAGGGATTCAAATGCTTTGTCATTTTGTACAAATTACATGATGACAGACTCTCAAAGGGTACTGTGCACGAATGATCCGTGTGAGCAGGCACCACTAGGGGTATACCCTATAGAGAATGCCTCCGCATGGGGCATTGATGACAGTGGCATAACTCTCTATAAAGGTCTTCTCCAAACAGGTGCTCCCCTGCTCCTCCAGAACTATCAAGGACAGCGTTGCCTCTCTTGCTCCAGCCTTGGATGATTTCTGTAATCACTCCTTTGCCACTGGCTCCTTCCCACTACTCCTCTAGCACTCCTTTGTGCTTCCTCTCCTCAAAAAGACCTATGCCGACCAGTCCTGCTCGGCTAACTACCGCCCTTTATCCATTGACCCCTTCCTGGGCAAACTCCTGGTGAAGCTGGCCATCTCCCAACTGATCCAACGCGCTGAATCTTTTGGTTGTCTCCACGACCACCAATCTGGCTTCAAAGCAGTCAGAGGCATGGAAACTTCTCCTTCAATATCTACCTTGCCCCTCTGGCCCACCTGATATCCTCCTTCTCCCCTCACTTCCAGTGTTATGCAGATGACATGCAGCTCTCCTTCAAGCTTCCCTCTACTGCCTCCTCTTCCTCCTCTCTCACCCCTGACTGTCTGACTACTATTCAGTCATGGTACGCTGCAATGATCTCTGACTTAATGCCAGTAAGACTGAGATCCATCTCATTGGGACCCCAGCTCCCTCCTAGCATCCTACCCTCTGGTCGTCCTCAATGGGCCCTTTCCTCACCTTCCCCCAGAAACTCAATGTCTCCAGAGCTCAGGTCCTCTCTAGGCTGGGCCTCTGCAACTGCCTCTCCCTCAATCTCCCTTCATCCTCCCTTCATCCCCTTCAACTAATCCAGAATAGGACTGCAAGACTTATCCTTGGCCTCAAGCCCAGGGACCGCATCTCCCCAGCCCTAAAATCTCTCCACTGGCTCTCGGTTGCTGCTAGGATCAAGTTCAAGACCCACTGCATCAGCCACAACACATTCTGGGGTCTGGGACCCTACTACATCCAACTCTCTCACTCCCTAAATAACTCCCTGCTCGAGTCCTCCATCTTCTAGCTCCATCTCTCTGCAGATCAGATGCTTCTCTAAGCAGAGAGTGGCGGGTGGTCTGTCCTCCACAGGACCCCCCCTCTGAAATTGTCTCCCTGCCCCTCTCAGGCTTGAGCCAGTTCTCCTTAAGTTCTGGAAGCTCCTCAAGACCCTTATTTTCTCTTCTTCAATCCCTCTCCCGCTCCCCTGCAAACACCACTGCCTGTCTCAGGGACTGGCTGCCTGGTTCCCTCTGAGTTCTACAGGGCACCAGCCCCCCTGCCCAGTCCACCCACACTCCTTGCACTTAGCATGTGGACCCTCTCCACCTGCACCCCATGCAATTTCCTGGCACTTTCCTGCCTGGCCTCCCCTTAGCACTTGTCTAGCCCCGTTGCCTTCTCGCCCACCCACCCCCCTTTGTCACTTCACTCATTCCTCTTTACCCTGCACTTCCTGTCCCACCCTAGTACTTCACATATCGCACAGACCGGCACTTCGCCCCCTCTCTCCTCCGCACTTCTTTACTGCACTTGCATGAACCGAATGTCACAAGGCCTAGTAGGACCGTTATTATCTTTCTCCCTTGTCCCTCCCTCCCTTTTTTGTCTTGTGGTGTCTTGAAACACCATTTGTTGTATAGACGCCTTACAAATATCCAATAGATAAATACATATTATAACTGGATAGAGCATAGGCGTGTCCAGGGAGTGGCACGTGCTACCCCTGGAATCTGATTGGCCACCCCAGATGCCACCCCATTATCCTAAACTATGATCAGTATCTCAGTGTGCTCGTACTTCATGCCACCCCTGCATAAGTCAGTGCCCCACTTGGGCCACCCCAGTCTGGGCACGCCGCTTCAAGAGGATACTTTCAAAGGTTTTTAGGTACCCCTTCCTGACTCCGAGAGGGTGGTCTTTGTTCCCAGGGTGTAGCCAGGGTTCAGACCCGAATCCGTAGGTAATATCCATGCCCTAGTGTCCAACATACAGCCCGACCATCCACCTCACTGTTGCACTTGAAGCAGGAAGGGTAGCATGTCCTAATCCTGGCCAGGGTTCAACTAGTTATGGGCACGCACCAAAGAACGGAGGATAGCACAGGGGCAACGTGCTGGTCTTGGAAGCAAGACCCAACAGAGGCTCGAATCCCTGATCCGCGGTTAGAAACTTAACTCAGATACGGTATTAGGTGCGTTATAAAAAAAAACAATAAAATAAATAAATAAACACCCCAGCAATTCTCATATTATCACATGCTGCACTCTTAAATGGAATGTTCGCCCTGTGGGTGATGGGGGTCGCTGTCTTTTTGTAGAGTATGTTCTTGCATGCTCTTAAGTGCTATGGGTGTGTATGTTAGTTCTGAACCGGTAAGGGATCCTTGCCAATTCTGAGTCAGAGCACCGCGTGGCTGTGATTTGGGAAACCATTGGAAAAACAAATATACTTTTTTGTTCTAATGAATACGAAAAAAAGATGTTGGAGTTAAATGAAGTTTAAAATTCACAAGTCCATACTTAATGTTACATAAAAGTGATTTTGGGAAAATCTACTCAATGGATAACTGTTTTTTACCAACTAATAGGTGTTGGAGCTGGGAGTGAAATAGTGTCCCACTGATAAGCAGGTGGTCCTTCTCTCTATCTGTGCCTTATTCATCCCGGACCGGGAGAAACAATCAGGACACAACGTGAAGGTGTTGAACACTGGTGTGCTTTTGTTTTCTAAAAGCAGAGTACCGGGTTCTCATTTCATGCTTCCATTTTTTCATTTCTAATGATCACTTCCAGTGTATAGTGTGGTCATATTAAGACGCGTGTCTTAATGATCAAATCTCATTTTCACTATCTAAAATAACCAAATAAGTTTTTTTCTGATAGAAAGTTATCATTCCAAGATGGTCATTCTGTTACAACTCTTATTATACTTTATCAAATGCACCGATGGGAACGGGGAAAGGAGCACAAATAGCACCAACTTGTGTTGCTGACTGCTTTGCATAGGATCAAAGGTGTTTTGGGAAGATAAGAATATCATCTTAAATGTGTTTGATGGATATGTGTGTGATAAAGACATATGGAATTGTAGGGGGTGAATGATGTATTGTCTAACAGAGCATTTAACCCATTGAGTGCTAAGGACCTATATGTTCATCCTCAATTACAATCCAGCGCTTAATTGGTGTATTTATAGCCGCGTACCATATGGTATTTGTATCCTAGTAGGTCAATGCACTCTGTTACCCGACAGAGGCTTAATGATATATAAGCCATGTTCTATACAAATGTGCACAATGCTAGCTGTACCCATCGTAGTATCATGCACTGATCTTGTGCATGCTCTCCCTCCATGTTCTCTCTCGCTCTCTCAAGATGGAGAGTCTGCTTCACTTCTATTGTACTCTTTCGAAATCCCCCTAAAGAATAGGTAATGGGGACAAATAGCACCAGTGATGATTCTAGCTGGGCTTGCCTGAAATAAATAAGAGCAAGCATGACTGTAGAGCTATAGATTTGACAATTATGTCTGTGATATAAGGGTTGCTTGCTTGAGTCACCAAGTATATAATTCAAAATAGGGTTGCTGCGCCTTTCATTTTTCACAGCACTCCCCCTAACACCTAACCTTAAGTTGTGTGTAACACTGCACCGCCCGTACTGATTTGGACAGCCTCTGAATTTGTGCGTGAGGGTGTGATAGCTGCAACATCAGTCGCTCCTTTGGAACGCAAGGTTTGTCCTTTCCCAGGCCAGGTCTCATCCTAGGGACGGCCGTGCACATGCTCAGTTCCCAATGCACAGACCTCAGTTCCCAATGCTCAGTTCCCAATGCACAGACCTCCTAAGGGAATTGCATGTAGGCTAAGCAGTTTATGGAATGGCACAGCATTGACAGTTATCTGAGAAGACATGTGCATGTTAGGGTATCCCAGGATGTGTAGACATGTATGCACTTAGATGGCATCCTGTGATCTCTGAACATGCACACTATATGCTTCATGTTGCACACCTGAACATAGCTGACGTCAATCATTAGGCCACAACTCCTGCAACCCCAGGATTATGCTGAGTCATGCAGCACAGGGAAGGATGAGTCATCGTTTTGCAATGGCCCCTTCTCCTTAAGGACCCTGCCCATCAGACCTCGTTCTGTTATTGCTGGCACTGCCCTCCTCCTATCCCCACCTTATTGGTCAAGCACTGGTGGTCCAGCCGGGGTTGCAGAGCAATGCCACTCGCCTGCCACTACTTGGCTGGAAATCTCGGGGCAGCCGGTGTACGATGGAGCTCTTTCTTAGCACACCTAGTCCCCGAACGGAGTATTTTATACACATGCAATGTGTGGGCGTGCTAAAAATAATTCTTCAGCTACAAACTGGGATCTCAGCACAGCAGAGGTGGGTGGCACCCGATCTGTCACTGTAGCCAAGCGCCCACTGCCTGTGGTACAGATAGCGCCCAGCCGCCCCCTGCTCATTATCCCCAAGCGACCAGTCAAAGCACTTTCCTAATCCTGGACATGCCTTGCAATTGACTTGTCTCTTTATTGAATCAGACTAAACCTAAGTCGCTATACATTTCATTGGACAAACTGAAAATATGATACTGGTAGAAGCGTTGGCTTGCAAAGTCCCAGGGATGTCTTCGTCAGATGGTGGTCACGCCATAAATGAGCAGTGAAGACAATCACACAAAAGGGCTGCCATATTATTTCCATACAAAGAAAAGAAACAAGAGATTCCCCCACGTTACACTCCATCGGCTGCCGGAAGGCTTAGACTCGGTGTTCAGTCCTGGCGTAGACAGGATAGGGCCTGAGCGGGCAGCGCCCACCCAAAATCTGTAAATACCCACTTAGCAGCGCTGTGAGGGCATTTACAGGCGTTAATGCCACTGCGCTGGGTCCATCTGCATTAGATTCAGGACCCACTCTGTAGACAAGCCTGGCTACGCCTGTGCATCAAACTGGAAAGAAACAGAGGCATACTCAACCATTGGGAAGCAGTTCTCACCGCCTGTGCAGAGAAACTACAATTCCAGCTGGGCCACGTTATTCCCCCCAATGTTTTGCATGTAATGTGTACTGGGCACAAGCTCGCAAGCACGAGTGCAATCAGTGGGACCCACCATCAAAAATATGTGATGCTGTTGTATAGGAATTCAAGATGTTAGATTCAAAGGCACACCGTTTGAGAAAGAAAGGGTATTCATGTTCACACCTCCCCTGTGCAGTATAAGGGGACCCATGTACTATGGGTTTAAATGTCCAATGTTTCAGTCAGCCTGGCTGGCTTCGCCATGGGATTCAGAAGTCTCTGGGACTTTGAAAGCTAATGCAGCTGCCATCACAGCATAACATTTTCAGTTCGCCCAATAACAGGCATCCAAACTTGGATTTTGTTTGATCTTGAAACAGGACAAACACTGCTAAAAACTTCTAAAAATCTGGCTGTTTGACAAATACGACTAACATGAATTCGGGGTACCCCCTGGACTTTACCTGTCTCACTGCAACATTGTCTGTCATGCTTTCTACCTAATTCTTCCTGTGTTCTTTTTCCTAAGTTTACCAGCGCTGTGAGACTTTCGGGTTTGGGCGCTGTCAATACATGCAATAAATAAATAAATAAATAGCATGGCGCCAAATGCTTTCTTTGCCCTTTATCGAAGACATTCCCCACATAGCTCACCACCAGGTGTCCTCTTACAGTGCAGAGGTCATGTACAACAAAGCACTCTGAAGTGTCATGAAGCAACATGGCTGCCGGCACTCAAGTAGAACAAGCAGCTCGAGAGCGTTGACAACCTGGGGTGTTGTTACAGACCTGCTTCTTCGTGTTGCACGGGGGTATCGACAGACCCGACACCTCCAAGCAGAACAATTCTTATAGAGCGATACTGACCCTAGGGCATCTGAGCGCTTGAATGAGTGTGAAAGCAAGTGAGAGAGAGGGGAAGTAAATGAATGAGTGGGTGAATCAGTGAGTCAATGGGTTATTTGAGGAACCAGTGAGATAATGAGTTGGTTAGGGAGAAGTGTCAAACAGAAGGGCCTTGACTCATTTTGGGAAGGTCAGAATGCCATCTTAGAGACGAATATGAGGAGGAATTGGGGGGTTTGGGTAAGAAAATACAAAGTTGAGACTCTTAAAATCCTTTCTTCTAGGAGGCTGGAATCCCAATTCCAGCTACTCAGCAGACTCCGTGGAGGACCTACACTTCCCGGAAAGAGGTGGGAAGAGGTGTGTAGAGGTGTGTAGAGGTATGTCATAGGAGGAGTGGCTGGCTCTAGAAATAGCGCATGTTGTCACATGTACAGAGGCGCAATAGTCCTGCAGCCGACTTGCGGTATCGTAAATTGAGCACCATAATGAGGACAATTAACAAAATGACTTTTTAGGAAGGACCATGAACTCAATGATTCACTGCTTATAGATGGTCTGGTGTATTCCCGCCCGTCAGGTTTCTTCAATGTGCAATTGAAAAGCCTATTGCAATTTGGCTGTCTATTGACTAAATGTTTCTAAAACACTGGTTACAGCTGTTGACTTCCCTAATTATTATGACGACATAGACATAGAAAAAAGGTCTACTGCCCGAATGATACAAAGTGTTATTATTTGTATGGTATTTATTGAGCGCAGATCTGGCTTTGGGAAGCCACGGAGCGCTTTACAGAGGTATACAACAGTGCAGATGCATAGCAGAGCGCTTCTCAGAGGAAGCAACAGTGCAGATGCATAGCAGAGCGCTTCTCAGAGGAAGCAACAGTGCAGATGCATAGCAGAGCGCTTCTCAGAGGTAGCAACAGTGCAGATGCATAACAGAGCGCTTCTCAGAGGTAGCAACAGTGCAGATGCATAACAGAGCGCTTCTCAGAGGTAACAACAGTGCAGATGCATAACCGAGCGCTTCTCAGAGGTAACAACAGTGCAGATGCATAACAGAGCGCTTCTCAGAGGTACCAACAGTGCAGATGCATAACAGAACGCTTCTCAGAGGTAGCAACAGTGCAGATGCATAACAGAGCGCTTCTCAGAGGTAACAACAGTGCAGATGCATAACAGAGCGCTTCTCAGAGGTAACAACAGTGCAGATGCATAGCAGAGCGCTTCTCAGAGGTAACAACAGCGCAGATGCATAGCAGAGCGCTTCTCAGAGGTAACAACAGCGCAGATGCATAACAGAGCGCTTCTCAGAGGTAGCAACAGCGCAGATGCATAGCAGAGCGCTTCTCAGAGGTAACAACAGCGCAGATGCATAACAGAGTGCTTCTCAGAGGTAACAATGCAGATGCATAACAGAGCGCTTCTCAGAGGTCTACAACAGCGCAGATGCATAACAGAGCGCTTCTCAGAGGTAACAACAGTGCAGATGCACAACATAGCGCTTCTCAGAGGTCTACAACGGTGCAGATGCATAACAGAGCGCTTCTCAGAGGTAACAACAGTGCAGATGCACAACAGAGCGCTTCTCAGAGGTCTACAACGGTGCAGATGCATAACAGAGCGCTTCTCAGAGGTAACAACAGTGCAGATGCACAACAGAGCGCTTCTCAGAGGTAACAACAGTGCAGATGCACAGCAGAGCGCTTCTCAGAGGTAACAACAGTGCAGATGCACAGCAGAGCGCTTCTCAGAGGTAGCAACAGTGCAGATGCACAACAGAGCGCTTCTCAGAGGTAACAACAGTGCAGATGCATAACAGAGCGCTTCTCAGAGGTAACAACAGTGCAGATGCATAACAGAACGCTTCTCAGAGGTAGCAACAGTGCAGATGCATAACAGAACGCTTCTCAGAGGTAGCAACAGTGCAGATGCATAACAGAGCGCTTCTCAGAGGCAACAACAGTGCAGATGCATAGCAGAGCGCTTCTCAGAGGTAACAACAGTGCAGATGCATAACAGAGCGCTTCTCAGAGGTAACAACCGTGCAGATGCATAACAGAGCGCTTCTCAGAGGTAACAACGGTGCAGATGCATAACAGAGTTAAACAACAGTGAAGTTGCATAACATAGCGCTTCTCAGAGGTAACAACAGCGCAGATGCATAACAGAGCGCTTCTTAGAGGTAACAACCGTGCAGATGCATAACAGAGCGCTTCTCAGAGGTAACAACAGTGCAGATGCATAACAGAGTAAAACAACAGTGAAGTTGCATAACATAGCGCTTCTCAGAGGTTAACAACAGTACAGATGCATAACAGAGCGCTTCTCAGAGGTATACAACAGTGCAGATGCATAACAGAGGTAAACAACAGTGCAGTTGGATGCAGATGTATAACAGAGCGCTTCTCAGAGATATACAACAGTCCAGATGCATAACAGAGCGCTTCTCAGAGGTAACAACAGTGCAGATGCATAACAGTGCGCTTCTCAGAGGTATACAACAGTGCAAATGCATAACAGAGCGCTTCTCAGAGGTATACAACAGTGCAGATGCATAACAGAGCGATTCTCAGAGGTAACAACAGTGCAGATGCATAACAGAGCGCTTCTCAGAGGTAACAACAGTGCAGATGCATAACAGAGCGCTTCTCAGAGGTAACAACAGTGCAGATGCATAACAGAGCGCTTCTCAGAGGTAACAACAGTGCAGATGCATAACAGAGCACTTCTCAGAGGTAACAATAGAGCAGATGCATAACAGAGCGCTTCTCAGAGGTAACAACAGTGCAGATGCATAACAGAGCACTTCTCAGAGGTAACAATAGAGCAGATGCATAACAGAGTGCTTCTCAAAGGTAACAACAGTGCAGATGCATAACAGAGTGCTTCTCAAAGGTAACAGGACAGATATACAGTGGGGGTAGGATACAGAGGATGACAGAGAAGGGGTACAGCTGGGCGGGCGGTGCCTAGTGAGGCAGGTGACGCTAGGTGCGATGTAATGGCCTAGGTGTTAAGGAGGAGAGTCTCCTTGAAGAGGTGGATCTTGAGTTCTTTTCTGAATTTTAGGAGCGTGGGAGCGAGTCTGATGCCAACTGGGAGGAAATTCCATAGTATTGAGGCGTAGGCAGAGAAGGTTTGTTTTCTGGTCCTTTCCTTTTTGCAGCGGCGGACTGCAAGTCTGCACATGTCCTGGCTTCTGGTGGTGCGCTGTCCACCGGAGATGCTGAGTTTCTCGGCGAGGTAGCTGGGTGACTTGAGGGCGACTGCCTTATAGATGATGCAGCAAGACTTGAAGGTGATTTGTGTGTGCAGTGCAGAATCTCTGTTCTTTACCAGCCACGTTTTAATTTGTCTTTGTTTATTTCCTTTTTTGCACTCTATAAAGAGTCTTCGCATAGCATCCAGTCATGTGGTCGGGTGCTTATAGCCTTGTTATGCATGGCTACCATAAGAACCAATCAGCAGCTTTTTCCTATTCATGGATTTCATAATCACTGCTAAGTTATCAGGGTAGGGGGAGGGGATGCAGCCTTTTCATTTCTCACTCATTGCCTTCTAAGACATAATGGAAGCATCAATACAACAGCTCCCACCTCATGCCTCCCAACTCCACCCCCTGCATTGCTGGTCTATATGGACAGTGACAGAGTATAAAAGGGGCACAGGCGTGTCATACGCAACATAAAACTATAGAGGGGTACCTTTCAACTAAGGGGTGTAGTCCACTTTCAGACTTAAGTGACATCATAGAAAACTCAGGTTTAACTCTTGCTGCTTTTTGCAGTTATCAAACCCCTTGGTAGAATAAATGCTTATAGGACCTCAATAGAAAGAGTAGAGCTGATACAGGACAAAACTTGCATGCACGCTGCAAACTGCATGCCATGCACTGGTCGCGTGCACCGTGGAACTAGGACCTCAAGAGATAGACAAGAGCTGATACAGGGCAAAACTAGCATGCACACTGCAAACTGCATGCCATGCATTGGCCGCATGTACCGAGGAACTAGGACCTCAAGTGATAGAGTAGTGCTATACCAGACAAAACTAGCATGCACAATGCAAACTGCATGCCATGCACTGGCCGGCTGCGTGTACCTATGAACTAGGACTTCAAGAGATAGAGTAGAGCCTACACAGGGCAAAACTAGCATGCACACTGCAAACTGCATGACGGCACTAGCCGCTTGCACTGAGGAACTAGGACGTCAAGAGATAGAGTAGAGCTGATACAGGGCAAAACTAGCATGCGCACTGCAAACTGCATGCCATGCACTGGCCGCATGCACCGAGGAACTAGGACCTCAAGAGATAGAGTAGAGCCTATATAGGGCAAAACTAGCATACACACTGCAAACTGCATGCCATGCACTGGCCACATGCACCGAGGAACTAGGACCTCAAGAGATAGAGTAGACATGATACAGGGCAACACTAGCATGCACACTGCAAACTGCATGCCATGCACTGGCCGTGTGTACCTATGAACTAGGACCTCAAGAGATAGAGTAGAGCCTACACAGGGCAAAACTAGCATGCACACTGCAAACTGCATGACAGCACTAGCCGCATGCACTGAGGAACTAGGACCTCAACAGATAGAGTAGAGCTGATACAGGGAAAAACTAGCATGCACACTGTAAACTGCATGCCATGCACTGGCCACATGCAACCGTGGGTCCAGTAGCAAATAGCAGGATTTGGAGTGTTCCCCACAGGAGAATAGGCTATGTATCCCGCCAATGTGTCATTTCTACTCTGTAGGCTTGGCCCACAGAGCCTCTTCCCTCCTTGACACACGTGTTTGAGTGTGGAAGCCTTGAGTACCCTCTATTTGCGGGAGTGCAGTTTCATGAGGGGGACTTGAGAGGCAATTCCTCTGAGCCCAATTCTGCCTCTCACTGGGAGTCAGTGTGTGGCTTTCTGGGGGAAGATTTGTCCGTGGGAACTCTTTTTTGTGCTCAGTGAAGAGGTGTCCAGTGGTACTCTGGGCCTTTTGGCGGAAACCAGGGCAACACTCAGACGGGCAGCCAATCGCATAGGGCCGACGATGCTATTGGCTGTGCCCACTGTGGGAAATGGAGATCAGGGGAAGGAAGGAGCTGCATTTTCTGAGAAGGAAGAAATGCCCTTCTATGACAGCTCTAATTAGACTTTTATGTGAGAGTAGAATAGTCAATTTCAGCAAACAAGCCACACATGCAACAGCGCCACCCAGAAGCCAACCCTGGAAGTTCACCTCCACTTCAGAGCCGCTGAGCAATGCACTGCAAAGGTGCCAATGAGCTCAAAGGCTTGCGTTTTGCCCCAGAAGTGTGTCTTCGTTGTATAAGGCAGCACCCTTTTATACATAGCTTTATCGACACAGCACAGACAGCTCTCATGGGTGCAGATAACCACAGAGGCATTTCACCCTCCATTGGGGAATCAGTCTTTTATAGTCTGAGGTCTTCTTCCTCTTCTTCATCTTCATCATCATCATCTTCCTCTTCTTCTTCTTCTTCTTCTTCTTCTTCTTCCTCCTCCACCTCCTGCACCTCCTCCTCCTCCTCTTTCTCCTCCTCCTCTTCCTGCTCCTCCTCCTCCTCCTCCTGAGATGGCCCTTCAAGGGCCAGCAATTTCTATCTGGAGAGACGATGTTCACCGTTAGTCACCCTTGACAGCCGCCACCTCGGAGAATTGGATTATGTTTACACAACACCATAAATGGTAGGGTGGGTTTACAAATGCATGAAACACCATTTTACCAGAAATATCAGAGTAGAAGATGCTATTTCAGCTTAGAAGTTACACATGGCACAGCGCCACCCAGTAGTCATCTCTGGAAGTTCCCCTCCACTGCACAGCCACAAAGCAATTCATTGTGGGTATGCAAATTAGCTCAAAAGCATGCACTTTCCTCCAGAAATGTGTCTTTGTTTTATAGGTCAGCATTATTTTATATTTCAACCCTCAGGTTTGTAGGCAACCACATACACGTTTCACCCTCATTAGAGGTCATCAGTGCCTGACATCCTTGTGATTGGGGCATTGGGGCTTATTTAGAAAGCGGCATCGATGTTATGGTGGGCTTAAACATTGGGCTTTCCATGGCCAAGGTTCAGGGATGTTGATGCTTCCGCAACTGTGGGCAAAGGAGCCAATAGGACAACAGCTTCGAAATGATTTTGCTTCAGGGTGTTTCTTCTCATCCTGTCCTCGAGGTGGCGAGGGTTGATTGCATAGGCAATGGCGTCAGCTGACATGCAGTTCTAGAGTTCAGAGGGTGAGCCTAGCAAGGCCGTGCACTGGTGACAAAAGGGTCTGACCCAAGTGTGACCAGAAATAGCTCTTCCCAGTACAGGGAGAATTTTCTAGGAGCGGCCTGGGGGGCTCAGACCTTCTCACTTACCAAAATGTGATTGGTGCCCATCCTTGGGTACAAAAGAAGTGCATGGTGCCCTTTCACGGTGTCTACATGTGTTGCCCTGTATTGCACTCCGCATCACCTGCAATTGGGAGACTAGTCAGGAATGCCAAGGGTCACAAAGTCAGTCGATCGCCCTGATCTCTAGACTAGAGGGTAAGAAATACAGGGAAAGGGGGAGGCATAGATCAGGCTAGATGGAGAAAGGCTTTCCCCATCATAGCAGTGCCTTTCCCTGGAGTCCTTCTCCTTTCCCCACCCCTCTAGCACAATCTTACCCCTCTTCCCTTGTCCATCACCGCCAGCCTACTACTCGTCTTATTGCCTTAGGTTCAACTTCAATATTTGCCTCTATTGTTTCTTCTCCGCCTGTCTTCCTCTTTCTATCCCTTTCGTGGGCCTCCCTTCTACACCTGTTTGTTAACCCTTCTCGTCCAGTCTTCCCCCTTCAGTCTCCTTTGTGCCACCTTTCTGGTTCCCATTCGTCTTCCACTTCTCCACTCGTTCCACTCCCGTGCTTCATTGTTTCAATACTTTCTCCCTTTCTTTCTCTCTTATTTACTTTTATCACCCCTCCTTCCCTTTTATTCTGGTTTCCTTATTGCCTGTCCACTCTAGTCTTGCTACGCCCCATTGTTTCTTGCACTTACTTGCTCCCCACCGTCAACTTTCTCCTCTTGTCTTTCTGGTCCCTCCTGTTCTTGTACTACCTTACTGACTCCCCATCGTCAATATTCTCCTCCCGTCTTTCCTGTTCCCACTCATTCCTGTCCTACCCTACTGACTCCCCACTGTCAACCTTCTCCTCCAGTCTTTCATGATATCTCCCATTTCTGTACTACCCTACTGACTCCCCACTGTCAACCTTCTCCTCCAGTCTTTCATGATATCTCCCATTCCTGTACTACCCTACTGACTCCCCACTGTCAACCTTCTCCTCCAGTCTTTCATGATATCTCCCATTTCTGCACTACCCTACTGACTCCCCACTGTCAACCTTCTTCTCCAGTCTTTCATGATATCTCCCATTTCCGTCCTACCCTACTGACTCCCCACTGTCAACCTTCTCCTCCAGTCTTTCATGATATCTCCCATTTCTGTACTGCCCTACTGACTCCCCACTGTCAACCTCCTCCTCCAGTTTTTCATGATATCTCCCATTTCTGTACTGCCCTACTGACTCCCCACTGTCAACCGTCTCCTCCAGTCTTTCATGATATCTCCCATTTCTGTACTACCCTACTGACTCCCCACTGTCAACCTTCTCCTCCAATCTTTCATGATATCTCCCATTTCTGTCCTACCCTACTGACTCCCCACTGTCAACCTTCTCCTCCAGTCTTTCATGATATCGCCCATTTCTGTCCTACCCTACTGACTCCCCACTGTCAACCTTCTCCTCCAGTCTTTCATGATATCTCCCATTTCTGTACTACCCTACTGACTCCCCACTGTCAACCTTCTCCTCCAGTCTTTCATGATATCTCCCATTTCTGTCCTACCCTACTGACTCCCCACTGTCAACCTTCTCCTCCAGTCTTTCATGATATCTCCCATTTCTGTCCTACCCTACTGACTCCCCACTGTCAACCTTCTCCTCCAGTCTTTCATGATATCTCCCATTTCTGTACTACCCTACTGACTCCCCACTGTCAACCTTCTCCTGCAGTCTTTCATGGTATCTCCCATTTCTGTCCTACCCTACTGACTCCCCACTGTCAACCTTCTCCTCCAGTCTTTCATGGTATCTCCCATTTCTGTACTATCCTACTGACTCCCCACTGTCAACCTTCTCCTCCAGTCTTTCATGGTATCTCCCATTTCTGTACTACCCTACTGACTCCCCATCGACAATCTTCTCCTCCTGTCTACCCTGTTCCTTCCAATTCCTGTCCTACCCTACTGACTCCCCACTGTCAACCTTCTCCTCCCGTCTTTCATGTTCCCTCCCATTCCTGTACGACCCTACTGACTCCCCACCGTCAATATTCTCTTCCCGTCTTTCATGTTCCCTCCCATTCCTGTACTACCCTACTGACTCCCCAGTGTCAATATTCTCCTCCCGTCTTTCCTGTTCCCTTCCATTCCTGTACTATCCTACTGACTCCCCATCGTCAATCATCTCCTCCTGTGTTTCCCATTCCCGCCCTTTCTTGTACTACCCCACTGACACCCTTTCATTACCCTTCTCATCCAATCGTTCCTGCTCACTCTGTTTTTTGTACTACTCTACTGGCTCCCTTTCGCCACCCCTTCTTATCCAGTCTTCCCTGCTCACTCTCTTTCTTGTATTACCCTACTGACTCCCTTTTGTCACCCTTCTCCTCCCCTCTTTCTTGTTCCCTACCTTTCTTGTACTACCCTACTAGCTCCCTTTTGCCACCCTTCTCATCCAGTCTTTCCTGATCCCTCCCATGCTACTGGCTCCCTTTTGCCACCCTTCTCATCCAGTCTTTCCTGATCCCTCCCATGCTACTGGCTCCCTTTTGCCACCCTTCTCATCCAGTCTTTCCTGATCCCTCCCATGCTTGCACTACTCTACTGGCTCCCTTTTGCCACCCTTCTCATCCAGTCTTTCCTGATCCCTCCCATGGTTGCACTACTCTACTGGCTCACTTTCGCCAACCCTTCTCATCCAGTCTTTCCTGTTCCCTCCCATTCGTGTACTAGCCTACTGGCTCCCTTTCGCCACCCTTCTGATGCATCTTTCCAGTTTCCTCCCGTTCTTCTTCTACCCTACTGGCTCCCCACTGTCACCCTTCTCTCCCAGTCTTTCCTGTTCCCCCCCTTGGACTACCCGACAGCTTCTTTTTCATCCTCCTCCAGTCTTTGTTGTTCCCTCCCTTTCTAATGCTACTCTACTGACTCCCCGCCATCACCCTTCTCCTCCAGCTTACGCACTGTGTAACATCCTTCCAGTTCCATGTCGCATCCCCTCTCCTCAAGTCTTCCTCCCTCCCCCCTTTCTTGTACCATCATACTAGTTCCCTTTCGTTATCCTTATCCTGTCACCTTCCTCATTTCCCTCCCTCTCTTGTACATCTTCCCGCTTCCGCTATCTTTCAGCAGGAGATGTGGCTTATTTTTACATCACTCATGGTGGTCTTTCAGTCTTTAGCCCCCCTCCCCATTCCATCTCTATGCTAACACTCTACTTCCTCTCCTCCTTTGCCTCGTCCTCGCTGCCCACTCGAAATCAAGTTGTAAAAACTACATCTATGGTTTCCATGGCAACCGGGATGGGGACTGGGTCTTTTCCTTGGTTGTCCTTATGCCACCGAGCGGCTGGCCTGCGACAACCCCCCATGATGAGTACTCATTTGACATGTAATAACAGCTCAGGTACCCTCATGCTGTAGATTCATGGCGGGACCACAAACCACGGCAGCTGGAAGCCCCCTCCTCCCCCTGTGCGAGTGATTATCAACAGCAGCGACAGCAGCAGCAGCAGAGGACCCCGAGGACAGACCCAGCGAGAAAGGCACACATTTCAGGCTGCTGGGGTTTCCTGAGCTCGGCTGCTCGGGGTTTCCGGATGAGTCACCGCCGTTTCCGGGACTGGCTGTTCCATCGTCTTCTCCCTGGATCTTTCTCTGCTTTCTGCATTTTGTGTCTGTGTGAAACACTAACAAATAATACAAATACACAGTGAACCAGGCGCCCCGTGTGCTAACACAGAAAGAACCTGCACACATGTTTCTGATAAAGAGCGAGGAAAGAAAAACACAATCCGTTCTGCTAACCCTTATTGTTAATAAACCTATTATGGATGGTTTCATTTTTTGAGTGATCCCTAAAGTCTTTGCGATGCTTCCCTTATAGGTTTTGTCAGGTGATCTAGGCCACCAGGACGATGTAACATGACTGCATCTCTCTTCCATTTGGAAAATTAGAAGCAGGCTCCAACTCTGCCTTGACTCTCGCACTGATATTATTTCAGGCTTACTGGCCACTGTATTTGCACACGCGATTTCCGGGTACATAGTTCCATAACATATTTAAGGTGAGTATTCTGCCAATATATCACTGTTGCTTTGGTGGACCGTCCAACACACCTTTGGAAGGGGCTATCAGGGAAATTGCTATTGCTGCTATGATGGTAAAGGGAGGGGTGGGCTCGAAGGTGGCGCATTAACACCGCCATTCGTTTTTACCCAGAGTGGCACTTTAGCACCAAACAGAAGTGGTCGTCCGTGTGATGTGGCATGCTACACACTCAACCCTTCTCCATTGGTGCAGGAGCGATCACTATGTCTGTGTCTTATCCATGTTAGGGTTTGCCATGCTGTCGTTAAGAGGGCTATACTCCTCCACGAGCGCCCAGTTGTACCACTGTTGTGTGCCAGCATCGCCAATGCCATAGAAGATCCCTTTATCGCAAGTTCTGCCAGCCTGCAGGAATGGTTGCTATCCTGCTGTATTATTGCGTCATTTAATGTACCTACTGTAATAGAGTAGAACGGGGGACTGTACTGTTTAGTCAACAATAGCAATCATTTGTGTTGTTACATAGTGCTTCATACAAGATTCCAGCAGCTTCTAAGCACTGTAACAACTGTTATTACATTAATGAATATATGAACCTTGGAAAGATGCCATGGGATCAGGTTCAGACTGGGGCATAAAATTGGCTTGGGCAGCAATGAAAAGTGGCCCCTAGTTGAACATGGTAACTCATTACTATTGTAACTCTTTGAGTAATACCCCAAATTTAGTTTGTTGGTCAAATGTGTCGCAAAGGGTAAATCATCAAAGTGGCACACTTGGCCAAAAAATTGGCATACTTTGACCAAACTAAGTGGGCCATACTGGCATGTTGGGCCTGCACTTTGACCATGAGGCCAGTCCAAGCCTGCACGGGATTCCAACTGCAGGCTTGCCCAAGTCAAGGGCAGTCGAGAGCCGCCCATTCAGATAATGCCTCCTCACTTATGTTATACCCTGGGATAGAGGCGCCTGCTATACTCCGGAACGCAATGTGCAATGCATGCTGGTTGCTGCCAGCGTTCAGGGTCGATGGCCTCATGTTTTGGACTATGACTCCCATGATCCCTCACCATTGACTTTGCTGGCTAAGAGTGATGGGAGCTGTAGTGCAAAACTGCTGGCAAGTCAAAGGTTGCAGGGCGTGTTGCCACCGTTATCTACGGTGCTATTGTAGTTCTAGTACAATTAATTCCTTAACAGGGGTAGGGGATTTGGGGGGTCAGTTCTGATTCTCCTGGGCGCTGCTGAATGCAGCTGTGCTCTTCCTGTGTTGGGGGCACTGGCACTGGTTTCAGACCCGGCGGGTGAAGGACTTATGAGCAGCTCGCGCTCTTCTGGTGCTGAGCGCCACTGGTTGGGGGCATCTCATTTACTCCGAGGGGGCGCCTGCTGACGTGTGGCCTGAAGCCTGGCAGAGAGCCGCACCCCTTCTATTCAAAGCTGCAAGACCTCTGCGATCTGCGTTGACCCCCACACTGTGTCCTGTGCCAGTGTCGGAGTGAATGGCGACACATCCTTGCTGGGTACTTGCAATGAGAATCAACCGGTGGTGTGCGGGTGGCATACAGCTGGGGGCTCCGAAAAGGGTACTGGCAGCCGACCCGTACAGACAGACAAGACCACAGTGCAGTACAGAAGGACAGCCTGATGAGGGCTGGCGAGGACGTCACTCCCCTGGAAGCAGATGTTCCGGGGTCAGACGGCAGACAGACGCCCACGCACACGGGATGTGGGAAGAGCAGGCATGCTGGAAGCATGGCAGCAAGAATGGGCAGGCAGACTGGCAGGGGAGGGTTGCCTACTCTTGGCCTGGGAGCCAGTATACTTTTCGGTCCCATGGTGCTATGCAGAGGGCATGCCCACAATGCAGCGTACCCAACTTCCGGAACAAGCAAACTCAATACCAACCTCTGCCCCTTCTCAAGGATATGCTGTAGACATTATTGACCTTGCTTTCTTTTAATGCAACATATCTTTCAGTTATGTTTGGGGTTTCTTAGCGACCCGGACCCCAGGAAACTCACCCACCCGCCACAGTAAAATGATTTCACCAGGATAATATACTTGGTGAAACGGGAAAGCTGGTATTGGAGCCTAGGTTGCCCTGTGCCCAAGATAGCTATTTCACAGCATGCTACAGCTCCTCCAATCCTATCCCATATGTACATATAGACCTGTGAAAGAGGTAGCATAGCTAGGGAGGTCATTCGCTGAGCCGAGCCATAGCTGAAACAAGCAGCCTGGCTCATTTCTCAGAGCCAGACATAAACTGGCAGGGCAAAAGACCCATACCTGGCTTCCTGCCTCCCCAGCCCACAACACAAAACCCATACCTGACACCCTGGCTACTCCCCCAAGCCCATACACAGAAGAGATTCACTTGGCAGTCTGCCTCCCCACAGTACGCGTTAAATAAATGTACACGTTATAATTATTTATGGAGTAAGTCTACAGATTATAAACCCATCATTATAAATCATTGAGACGTTCCCTAGGATAGCTATGGAAAATAAGACACAGTGATGAAAAGTGATTTGCTCAGGATCACATAATATATGAAGTGTGGAAGGGGGGATTTGAGACTGGCTTCCTGGTTGCACAGTTTCCAATTTAGAGAGCAGGGGAGACTTCCTCTGGCTTCCTCTTCTCCTATTCCATCTTCATTATCAGAACAAACCAAACACTTTCTGCAAAGTTGTTATTAAAGGGCTAAACTAGTGCACTGCTCAGTGAATATGACTTTTAAAACCACAATCTATCTAAAAGGGGGACGCCTAGTAGGGCCTCATCACAACTGGGGAGTATCCCAGGAGTAAATCTGCGGGGTTACTGCCCAACGCAAATAGCGTTACCGCAACTCAATCCGAGGCTATTAGCACCAGATCCCGAGTTGCGGCAATGCTGTAAATCCCCATTTTACAGAGACCATAGAACTCTATGGGGCATTTCCGGCAGAATAGGTGCTGGGCATTGCACCAGAAATGGCCGGAAAGTCACCAGACTTACCTCCAGCTCAGAGTAAGACACGGCTCCAGCGTCGGGGCAGATACGCCAGGAGAGAGCAGCGGGAAGCCAGAGCAATCGTATGCAGAGTGACATTTAGTAAAGAAAGCGATGGATGGGCAGGGGGGCATACAGAGATCAAGCCCCTCACCCAAAGAACCCGCCGCTCACTCAGAATATGAATGTTAACACAGGGATGATGGAATCCTGGTCACCGCCCGGCCAATAGACTTCTCCACAGTGGACTGACGTCTACTTCATGTACAAACTCTTGCTGGTGACCCCAGTTCAAGGTTCCCTTCTGGCTTGGATTTTTAATGCACCGCTATGGCCTATAAAGGTTCCTTTTTTGAAAAACTCCACCCCCCAAGCCCTGCAGAACTCCACACTCTGCAGAACTTCAAACCCTGCAGAACTCCATACCCTGCAGAAATCCACACCCTGAGTAACTCCACACCTTGTGGACTTCCACACACTGCAGAACTTCACATTCTGCAGAACTCCACACCCCATGGAAATCCACACCCTACGGAACTCCACACCCTGTGGAACTCCACACACTGAAGAACTCCACATTCTGTGGAACTCCACACCCTGCAGAAATCCACACCCTGCAGAAATCCACACCCCGTGGAACTCCACACCCTGTGGAACTCCACACACTGCAAAACTCCAAATCATGTGGAACTCCACACCCTGTAGAACTGCACACCCTGCAGTAATCCACACCTCGCGGAACTCTACAACCTGCGGAACTCCACACACTGCAGAACTCCACATCCTGTGCAACTCCACACCCTGTGGAAATCCACGCCCTGCAGAACTCCACATCCTGTGGAACACCACATCCTGTGGAACTACACATCCCACGGAACTCCACACCCCGCGATCTCCACACCCCGCGGAACTCCACACACTGCAGAACTCCACATCCTGTGCAACTCCACACCCTGCGGAAATCCACGCCCTGCAGAACTCCACATCCTGTGGAACACCACATCCTGTGGAACTACACATCCCACGGAACTCCACACCCCGCGATCTCCACACCCCGCGGAACTCCACACACTGCAGAACTCCACACCTTGGGATTTTATGAAAACAGGGCGTAGTCACTTGTTTCTTATCCAAGGTGCTTTTTTCTTCTGGATCTCTTCAATAGGGCAAGACTATGTTGATAGCCACACTGACCCTTTCCCTCATCTGCCAACTTGCAGAGCCTTGTTGTGTTCCTCAAGGGGTATAATGTATCCATTTGAGACAGGGGCAGAGAGGAAGAGAGATAGAGAGCAGGACAGAGTTTGGTGCTAGAGTCATGGGGACCTGTCTGCAAATGGCCAGGAGCAGAAGTGCAGGGTTGCAGGTTCTTTTGCCTTGTAAGGTCTACTAGCACCGCAGCATTCCCTTAATAACCAACTCCTCTCTAAGATCTCCACCACCTCACTCTACACACACCAACCCCCCACAGTAGGCCACCACAGGCCGAGCCGTTAGCACATCAACACTAACCGAGCCAGGGGCGTCGGGTATACGGGTGCTCCGGGGCCCGAGCACCCCCGCCCCTCTGAAAGGCCACCTGCTATGAAGGTGCCTATACATTCAATGGGACAAAAAGAAACATTTACTCCCCTGAACCGAGCCACGACTAAGCCCTAGCCTGTAGCCTGTCGCACTCTCCCATAACAGCAGCTAAGCAGACCCAAAGCGCAGTATTCCAGGAGACGGTGGGATCTTCCTTGTGGATTACATACTCTCAGGTATCTCTGCCTCTGCCAAACCCATAGGAAGCAGATGGCCCCTCGGAAACCGGGTATTTCCGGAGCGAAGCGCAGCGAGGCCTTCAATAGCAGCAGAAAGGCGCTATGCAAGACCACTTCCATTACTTTGCATTGCCTTGTTGATGGTACGAAAGGTGCCAGGTAAATGATCGGGCCGTGTGACTGCCGTGTGGCAGGAATGATTTACCCATTTTAATTTACCCTCTGCTGCCTTTATTGAATGCACTCTTCCATTAGGTCTCCCAATGGGTAAACATTCGATTTGATGACATTTAATTTCAAATGCCACGTGGCCCTCCATCGATCCCTTGGCCATGATTTAGAGATGATGTGTGCGTGTCCGGTCCTGTGCGCATGGAAGCCACTAAGATCACATTAGCACGAGCCAGTGCACACGTGCTTCTAGCGGCTATCTCCTGTCTGGCAGTTGTTCTCTAGTTCATTTTTTGTGGAAAGGAATTAACATGTAGGTTAAAAAAATATTTGACCCTTTGTGTGGACAGGAATTCACTACAAAATTCTGGTGCGTGGCCGCGATGCACCCTAGGAGAGGGATAGAAAGGTATCTAGAAAAATATAGAAAGTGCTGGACTCGGTCACACCAGGGAATTTGGAACTGGCCATCAGAGGTTGAAGTGGGCGGGAACTAAAGGGTACAACGTTCCTCAACTTTTTGCGAAATTCAGCCATTGTTCTCGTACTTGGTGTGGGCTGTGATCCGACGTCTGGCAAAGGACACTGTCTTGCAAGCTCTAGGGTCAATGGCTGAAGGGAATGGGACTTTAAGAGGCCTTATCTTTCACCGTTTTTCTATCAGTCTTTGTAGTACAGGTGTAAAACACAGTGATTGAGGGTGTAGTGGAGGAAATGCGGGACACAGGTAGGACTCGGGTACACGGGTGGTGCCCAGGAGGGTGCTGTATGGTTATGGCATAGATTGGGCGTGCGGCACGGGGGAGGGGTCGGACCAGCAGGGACCATAGTTCCACTACTTTTTTGTACACTCCAACCTCTACTGGCCGTACTCTGGAGAGGTTCTGGGTGACCCAATCAATGCCGCTGTCGGATCTAGGAGCCCAGATAAAATGTGCTCTTGTAACCTGTCACCTGTGTGCAGAAAAAAAGATGACTGGTAGACAGACACCCCTGGATGTGTGGAAACAGACATGATTCACAGACCAACTGGATACATGGCCAAAAGGAAAGGCTGACGTGACAGACAGACTGACAGACATACCCAATACATGGAAGCAGACATGACAAGACAGACTGACAGACATACTGAATATATGACAGCAGACATGACAGACATACTTACAGACATACTGGATATATGACAGCAGACATGACAGACAGACTTAACTGCATACTGGGTGTGTGGCAGCAGACATGACAGACTTAAAACATACTGGGTGTGTGGCAGCAGACATGACAGAATTAAAAACATACTGGGTGTGTGGCAGAAGACATGACAGACAGACTTACAGACATACTGGATACATGGCAGCAGACAAGACAGACTTACAGACATACCGGACATATGCCAGCAGACATGACAGACAGACGCACAAACATACTGGGTGTGTGGCAGCAGACATGACAGACAGACTTACAAACATACTGGATACATGCAGAAAGGACAGGCAGAGAGAACAGACCTGCATACCGACTGGATGCGTGACAGATGGGCGAGGTACGTAAGACAGATAGACACATTTTGGATGTATGGCAAAAAGAGTAGGCACACACAATAGACGGCATGCTGATGTGTGCCAGAATAGGCACACGTGGCAAACACACAGATGTTGGATGTGTGGCAGGCAAGAAAGGCATACACAAGAGGCTCACTGGAAAACAAGACGGAGAAAGAAAACAGTCCGAGCCAGGGAGAAAGGCAGAGAGACGAATAGACAGAAGGTATTGAAGAAGTGTAAGGCCCCAGCTGTCCTCGTACACTAAGGTCAAGGAGGGAAAGCGGGAAATGGCAGGCACAAGCGCCATTCACCAGCAACACCATCCGTCAAGCGTAGACGAGGCACACAGGCAGGCAGGTGGGGTGCACAGCAGCACGGGCATTGCACACACAATGGAACGAATGGTCGTGTCAGTAAGAATGCATGCGTGGGTAATGACATGTGCACTGCGCCCTGCCCGGCACTTCACACAGGCCGTCATGCGGCAGTGATAAAGGAGAACCGCTGCAGTGTCCAGCCCAGGCCAGCCAGTGCTTCCAATCTCCATGGAAACCAACACTGGCAGCTATTCATCCAGCTGAGGGGACATCTCTGCTCACTGTTCAGAAGCCCATTGTGCTGGGAAACCCAAGTCCCAGGTCGCCACCTGCTTCATTCACAAAACATGTACAACATTGCCGCCAACGGGGGAATCAACGGTGTGGCCGCTGCAGCGCCATGCCGCCAGAGGAGACTCGATGCAATGGATTGTGGCGCCATGGCCACAAATAGGAACCAATGGTGTGGCCGTTGCGGCGCCATGCCGCCAGAGGAGACTCGATGCAATGGATTGTGGCGCCATGGCCACAAATAGGAACCAATGGTGTGGCCGTTGCGGCGCCATGCCGCCAGAGGAGACTCGATGCAATGGATTGTGGCGCCATGGCCACACACAGGAATCAACGGTGTGGCCACTGTGGCACCATGCCGCCAGATGAGACACAATGCAATGGATTGTGTTGCCATGGCCACACACAGGAACCAACGGCGACATGGCTGCCAGAGGACACTCGATGGAATGGCTTGTGGCGCCATGGCCACAAATAGGAACCAATGGTGTGGCTGCTGCGGCGCCATGCCGCCAGAGGAGACTCGATGGAATGGCTTGTGGCGCCATAGTCACACACAGGAACCAATGGTGTGGCCCCTGCAGTGCATCAATGGGACCCACTGCATGGTCAGACTGGCGCCATGGCCACAATTAGGAACCAATGGTGTGGCCCCTGCGACGCCATGGCCGCCAGAGGAGGCTCGATGCAATGGATTGTGGCGCCATGGCCATAATCAGAAACCAATGGTGTGGCCACTGTGGCGCATCAATGGTACCCACGGCATGGTTATAGTGGTGCCATGTCCACAAATAGGAACCAATGGTGTGGCCCCTGCGGCGCCATGGCTGCCAGTGCAGACTCGATGAAATGGATTGTGGTGCCATGGCCACAAACAGGAACCAATGGCATGGCCGCTATGGTCCATCCATGGTACCCCCGGCATGGTTACAGTGGCACAATGGCCACAAATAGGAAACAATGGTGTGTCTCCTGTGGTGCATCAACGGTACCCACAGCATGGTTAGAATGGTGCAATGGTCACAAACAGGAACCAATGGTGTGGCCGCTGCGGCGCATGAATGGTACCCACAGCATGGTTAGAGTGACCCATTGGCCACAAATATGTACCAATGGTGTGGCCGCTGCGGCACATCAATGGTACCCACGGCATGCTTAGAGTGGCACAATGGCCGCAAATAGGAACCAATGAGGTGTCCACTGTGGTGCATCAATAGTACCCACCGCATGGTTAGAATGGTGGAATGGCCACAAATAGGAACCAATGGTGTGGTCTCTGGGCGCCATGGCTGCCAGTGCAGACTCGATGAAATGGATTGTGGTGCCATGGCCACAAACAGGAACCAATGGCATGGCTGCTATGGTCCATCCATGGTACCCCCGGCATGGTTAGAGTGGTGCAATGGCCACGAATAGGAACCAATGGTGTGGCCGCTGGGGGGCATCAATGGTACCCACGGCATGGTTAGAGTGGCACAATGGCCACAAATAGGAAACAATGGTGTGGCCACTGCGGCGCTTCAATGGTACCCACGGCATGGTTAAAGTGACCCAATGGCCACAAAAAGGAACCAATGGTGTGGCTGCTGCGGTGCATCAATGGTACCCACGGCATGGTTAAAATGTTAATGTTATGTCAATGTTAAAGGACATTTGTACTGCGCACTATCACTACTGAAGTGGTCTCCTGGCGCTCTGGCGGCTCTGAAAAATGGGAGGAGAGGGGGTGGGTTAGTGGGAATAAGCTGGAAAAGTGCAAGAGAGCAGGATGTGCTGTTGGCAGCCTCAGCCCGGTGGGTCCGTTGGCTGGGCTTGGGGTGTTTTACGGTCGGTAATTGTTGTGTGCTGTTGTGCAAGTCTATGTGTGGTTTGTTTTGTTGTTGCATCGTTGTGAAGTTTGTGCGGATTGCTGCGTTTTAGTCTTGTGGTTGTGTTTGGTTAGAGTTTGAGAGGTGTATGCAGGTGGATGAAATTGTTAGTTGGTTGGTTAGTTGGCATTGCTGTCCTTGCAATTATGGGAATACATCTAGGTGTGGTACATGCTGACCTTCACATTTCTATCTAGATGGGGTGCAAGCTAAAGTTCAGAATTCTAAGTTTGGTGCATGTTAAGAGTCACATTTCTATCTAGATGCGACGCAAGCTAAAGTTCAGTTCCCTACAGGTGTGGGAAAATGGTGCAATGGCCACAAATAGGAACCAATGGTGTGGCCGCTGGGGCACATCAATGGTACCCACGGCATGGTTACAGTGGCACAATGGCCACAAATAGGAAACAATGAGGTGTCCACTGTGGTGCATCAATAGTACCCACGGCATGGTTAGAATGGTGCAATGGCCACAAATAGGAACCAATGGTGTGGTCGCTGCGGCGCATCAGTGGTACCCATGGCATTGTTAAAGTGACCCAATGGCCACACATAGGAACCAACTGTGTGGCTTCTGCGGCACATCAATGTTAACCACGGCATGGTTAGAGTGGCAAAATGGCCACACATAGGAAACAATAGTGTTGCCACTGTGGTGAATCAATGGTACCCACGGTATAGTTAGAGTGGCACAATGGCCGCAAATAGGAACCAACGGTGTGGCCGCTATGGCGCATCAATGGTACCCACGGCATGGTTAGAGTGGCACATTGACCGCAAATAGGAACCAATGGTGTGGCTGCTTTGGCGCATCAACGGTACCCACTGCATGGTTAAAGTGGCACAATGGCCACAAATAGGAACCAATGATGTAGCTGCTATGTGGTTAGAGTGGCACAATGGCCACAAATAGGAACCTGTGGCACATCAATGGTACCCACGGCATGGTTAGAGTGGCACAATGGCCACAAATAGGAACCAATGGTGTAGCTGCTACGGGGTTAGAGTGGTACAATGGCCAAAAATAGGAACCAATGGCGTGGCTGCTTTGGCGCATCAATGGTACCCACAGCATGGTTAGAGTGACGCAATGGCTGCAAATTCGGAATCAGTGGTGTGCTGCAGGGCTTAATCAATGGTGAGGATGGTATGGCACCATGGTCATTAGCGTGCACTGTACAGTGCCATATAATTCAGAGTGGAATCAATGAGGAGGATGGGACGGCACCATGGTCATTAGCGGGCACTGTACAGTGCCTTGTTATTCAGTGCTTAATCAATGGTGAGGATGGTATGGCACCATGGTAATTTGTGTGCACTGTACAGTGCCATGTTATTCAGAGTGGAATCAATGAGGAGGATGGAACGGCACCATGGTCATTAGCGGGCACTGTACAGTGCCTTGTTATTCAGTGCTTAATCAATGGTGAGGATGGGACGGCACCATGGTCATTAGCGTGCACTGTACAGTGCCATGTCATTCAGAGTGGAATCAAAGGTGAGGATGGTATGGCACCATGGTAATTTATGTGCACTGTACAGTGCCATGTTATTCAAAGTGGAATCAATGATGAGGGTGGGACGGCACCATGGTCATTAGCGGGCACTGTACAATGCCTTGTTATTCAGTGCTTAATCAATGGTGAGGATGGGACGGCACCATGGTCATTAGCGGGCACTGTACAGTGCCTTGTTATTCAGTGCTTAATCAATGGTGAGAATGGTATGGCATCATGGTCATTTGTGTGCACTGTACAGTGCCATGTTATTCAGAGTGGAATCAATGATGAGGGTGGGACGGCACCATGGTCATTAGCGGGCACTGTACAGTGCCTTGTTATTCAGTGCTTAATCAATGGTGATGATGGTATGGCACCATGGTAATTTGTGTGCACTGTACAGTGCCTTGTTATTCAGTGCTTAATCAATGGTGAGGATGGTATGGCACCATGGTCATTAGCGTGCACTGTACAGTGCCATGTCAGTCAGAGTGGAATCAATGGTGAGGATGGTATGGCACCATGGTCATTAGCGTGCACTGTACAGTGCCATGTAATTCAGAGTGGAATCAATGAGGAGGATGGGACGGCACCATGGTCATTAGCGGGCACTGTACAGTGCCTTGTTATTCAGTGCTTAATCAATGGTGAGGATGGTATGGCACCATGGTAATGTGTGTGCACTGTACAGTGCCATGTTATTCAGAGTGGAATCAATGAGGAGGATGGAACGGCACCATGGTTATTAGCGGGCACTGTACAGTGCCTTATTATTAAGTGCTTAATCAATGGTGAGGATGGTATGGCACCATGGTCATTAGTGGGCACTGTACAGTGCCTTGTTATTCAGTGCTTAATCAATGGTGAGGATGGTATGGCACCATGGTAATTTGTGTGCACTGTACAGTGCCATGTTATTCAGAGTGGAATCAATTATGAGGATGGGACGGCACCATGGTCATTAGCGGGCACTGTACAGTGCCATGTTCTTTAGGGAGTAATCAATGGTGAGGATGGTACAGCACCATGGTCATTAGTGGGCACTGTACAGTGCCATGTCATTCAGAGTGGAATCAATGGTGAGGGTGGTATGGCATCATGGTCATTTGTGTGCACTGCACAGTGCCATGTTATTCAGAGTGGAATCAATGATGAGGGTGGGACGGCACCATGGTCATTAGCGGGCACTGTACAGTGCCTTGTTATTCAGTGCTTAATCAATGGTGAGGATGGTATGGCACCATGGTAATTTGTGTGCACTGTACAGTGCCATGTTATTCAGAGTGGAATCAATGAGGAGGATGGAACGGCACCATGGTCATTAGCGGGCACTGTACAGTGCCTTGTTATGCAGTGCTTAATCAATGGTGAGGATGGGACGGCACCATGGTCATTAGCGTGCACTGTACAGTGCCATGTCATTCAGAGTGGAATCAATGGTGAGGATGGTATGGCACCATGGTATGATATGATATGATATGATATGGCATTTGTAACGCGCCTATACACAAGTGTTTCAAGGCGCGACGAGGCAGGGGGGGGAACAAGGGGAGACAGACAACGATCTTACTAGGCCAGGTGTCATTCAGATCGCGCAAGTGCAAGGGTAGAGGGGAAGGGAAAAGTGCATGGGGGAAAGGGAGAGGGGAAAGTGCAGTACAGGGTTATAAGCATACAGCATACAGGATAAATAACAAGGGCTAGCTGTTGGCAAGTGCGAGGTAAGTGCAAACAAGTGCTGGGAAGGGGGGCTGTATGGATACAGACACAGTCCCGTAGTGCAGGGGTTGCCGTGGAGGCAGTGCAGGGGAGAGTGGCTGGGCCGAGAACGGTGAATGGCCCAGTTGCAGATTCAGTGCAGTTTCAGTAGTATTAGCAGGGGAGAGGGGGAGAGAAAGCGGAGGCAAAGAGGAAGGTTTTGAGGTGCTTCCGGAACCAGAGGTGGTTCTCCTCAAGTTTCAGGGAGGTAGGAAGGCTGTTCCAGAGGGAGGCCCCTGCAGTGGAAAGAGATCTGCCCCCAACTCGTTGTTTGGAGAAGCGGCTGACCCTGAGGGAGTTGGAGGCGGATGAGCGAAGAGCTCGAGAAGGAAGATATTTAGGAAGAGAGAGTTGAAGGTATTTTGGCCCAAGGCCCCAGACGGCCTTGTGGACAATGCAGAGGGTTTTGAACTTGATCCTTGCAGTCACTGGGAGCCAGTGTAGTGATTTCAGTCCTGGAGAGATACGGTCCCTGGGCTTGAGGCCAAGGACAAGTCTTGCAGTCCTGTTCTGGATGAGTTGCAAAGGGCGGAGAGTAGAGGCGGGCAGATTAAGATAGAGGCTGTTACAGTAGTCCAGCTTAGAGAGAACCAGGGCTCTAGAGACAGTGAGCTTCTGGGGGAAGGAGAGGAAAGGAAGGATACCTCTGAGGAGGTGTAGCTGGTAGTGTGACTTCTTAGATACGTCGGATATGTGAGGAGAGAAGGAGAGTGTGGAGTCGAAGATGACCCCAAGGTTTTTTGCCTTGCAGGTAGGAGTAGGAAGAGGGCCCAGCGAGGCCGGCCAGAGAGCAGCAGGGAAGGAGGGAGTGGGAGTGCCGATGAGTAGAATCTCAGTCTTACTGGCATTAAGGCAGAGGTCGTTGGCGGCACACCATTCCTGGATAGCAGAAAGACAGTCAGAGATGAGGGAAGGAGAAGAGGAGGCCGAGGGTAGCCTGAAAATGAGTTGGGTATCATCCGCATAGCACTGAAAGTAGGGACAGTGCTATGCGGTAATTTGTGTGCACTGTACAGTGCCATGTTATTCAGAGTGGAATCAATGATGAGGGTGGGACGGCACCATGGTCATTAGCGGGCACTGTACAATGCCTTGTTATTCAGTGCTTAATCAATGGTGAGGATGGGACGGCACCATGGTCATTAGCGTGCACTGTACAGTGCCATGTCATTCAGAGTGGAATCAATGGTGAGGATGGTATGGCACCATGGTATGATATGATATGATATGATATGGCATTTGTAACGCGCCTATACACAAGTGTTTCAAGGCGCGACGAGGCAGGGGGGGGAACAAGGGGAGACAGACAACGATCTTACTAGGCCAGGTGTCATTCAGATCGCGCAAGTGCAAGGGTAGAGGGGAAGGGAAAAGTGCATGGGGGAAAGGGAGAGGGGAAAGTGCAGTACAGGGTTATAAGCATACAGCATACAGGATAAATAACAAGGGCTAGCTGTTGGCAAGTGCGAGGTAAGTGCAAACAAGTGCTGGGAAGGGGGGCTGTATGGATACAGACACAGTCCCGTAGTGCAGGGGTTGCCGTGGAGGCAGTGCAGGGGAGAGTGGCTGGGCCGAGAACGGTGAATGGCCCAGTTGCAGATTCAGTGCAGTTTCAGTAGTATTAGCAGGGGAGAGGGGGAGAGAAAGCGGAGGCAAAGAGGAAGGTTTTGAGGTGCTTCCGGAACCGGAGGTGGTTCTCCTCAAGTTTCAGGGAGGTAGGAAGGCTGTTCCAGAGGGAGGCCCCTGCAGTGGAAAGAGATCTGCCCCCAACTCGTTGTTTGGAGAAGCGGCTGACCCTGAGGGAGTTGGAGGCGGATGAGCGAAGAGCTCGAGAAGGAAGATATTTAGGAAGAGAGAGTTGAAGGTATTTTGGCCCAAGGCCCCAGACGGCCTTGTGGACAATGCAGAGGGTTTTGAACTTGATCCTCGCAGTCACTGGGAGCCAGTGTAGTGATTTCAGTCCTGGAGAGATACGGTCCCTGGGCTTGAGGCCAAGGACAAGTCTTGCAGTCCTGTTCTGGATGAGTTGCAAAGGGCGGAGAGTAGAGGCGGGCAGATTAAGATAGAGGCTGTTACAGTAGTCCAGCTTAGAGAGAACCAGGGCTCTAGAGACAGTGAGCTTCTGGGGGAAGGAGAGGAAAGGAAGGATACCTCTGAGGAGGTGTAGCTGGTAGTGTGACTTCTTAGATACGTCGGATATGTGAGGAGAGAAGGAGAGTGTGGAGTCGAAGATGACCCCAAGGTTTTTTGCCTTGCAGGTAGGAGTAGGAAGAGGGCCCAGAGAGGCCGGCCAGAGAGCAGCAGGGAAGGAGGGAGTGGGAGTGCCGATGAGTAGAATCTCAGTCTTACTGGCATTAAGGCAGAGGTCGTTGGCGGCACACCATTCCTGGATAGCAGAAAGACAGTCAGAGATGAGGGAAGGAGAAGAGGAGGCCGAGGGTAGCCTGAAAATGAGTTGGGTATCATCCGCATAGCACTGAAAGTAGGGACAGTGCTATGCGGTAATTTGTGTGCACTGTACAGTGCCATGTTATTCAGAGTGGAATCAATGATGAGGGTGGGACGGCACCATGGTCATTAGCGGGCACTGTACAATGCCTTGTTATTCAGTGCTTAATCAATGGTGAGGATGGGACGGCACCATGGTCATTAGCGGGCACTGTACAGTGCCTTGTTATTCAGTGCTTAATCAATGGTGAGAATGGTATGGCATCATGGTCATTTGTGTGCACTGTACAGTGCCTTGTTATTCAGAGTGGAATCAATGATGAGGGTGGGACAGCACCATGGTCATTAGCGGGCACTGTACAGTGCCTTGTTATTCAGTGCTTAATCAATGGTGATGATGGTATGGCACCATGGTAATTTGTGTGCACTGTACAGTGCCTTGTTATTCAGTGCTTAATCGATGGTGAGGATGGTATGGCACCATGGTCATTAGCAAGCACTGTACAGTGCCTTGTTATTCAGTGCTTAATCAATGGTGAGGATGGGACGGCACCATGGTCATTAGCATGCACTGTACAGTGCCATGTCAGTCAGAGTGGAATCAATGGTGAGGATGGTATGGCACCATGGTAATTTGTGTGCGCTGTACAGTGCCATGTTATTCAGAGTGGAATTAATGATGAGGATGGGACGGCACCATGGTCATTAGTGGGCACTGTACAGTGCCTTGTTATTCAGTGCTTAATCAATGGTGAGGATGGTAGGCACCATGGTCGTTAGCGTGCACTGTACAGTGCCATGTCATTCAGAGAGGAATCAATTGTGAGGATGGTATGGCACCATGGTAATTTGTGTGCGCTGTACAGTGCCATGTTATTCAGAGTGGAATTAATGATGAGGATGGGACGGCACCATGGTCATTAGTGGGCACTGTACAGTGCCTTGTTATTCAGTGCTTAATCAATGGTGAGGATGATATGGCACCATGGTCATTAGCGTGCACTGTACAGTGCCATGTCATTCAGAGTGGAATCAATTGTGAGGATGGTATGGCACCATGGTAATTTGTGTGCGCTGTACAGTGCCATGTTATTCAGAGTGGAATCAATGATGAGGATGGGACGGCACCATGGTCATTAGCGGGCACTGTACAGTGCCTTGTTATTCAGTGCTTAATCAATGGTGAGGATGGTATGGCACCATGGTCGTTAGCGTGCACTGTACAGTACCATGTAATTCAGAGTGGAATCAATGAGGAGGATGGGACGGCACCATGGTCATTAGCGGGCACTGTACAGTGCCTTGTTATTCAGTGCTTAATCAATGATGAGGATGGTATGGCACCATGGTAATTTGTGTGCACTGTACAGTGCCATGTTATTCAGAGTGGAATCAATGAGGAGGATGGAACGGCACCATGGTCATTAGCGGGCACTGTACAGTGCCTTGTTATTCAGTGCTTAATCAATGGTGAGGATGGTATGGCAGCATGGTCATTAGTGGGCACTGTACAGTGCCATGTCAGTCAGAGTGGAATCAATGGTGAGGATGGTATGGCACCATGGTAATTTGTGTGCACTGTACAGTGCCATGTTATTCAGAGTAGAATCAATGAGGAGGATGGAACGGCACCATGGTCATTAGCGGGCACTGTACAGTGCCTTGTTATTCAGTGCTTAATCAATGGTGAGGATGGTATGGCACCATGGTCATTAGTGGGCACTGTACAGTGCCTTGTTATTCAGTGCTTAATCAATGGTGAGGATGGTATGGCACCATGGTAATTTGTGTGCACTGTACAGTGCCATGTTATTCAGAGTGGAATCAATTTTGAGGATGGGACGGCACCATGGTCATTAGCAGGCACTGTACAGTGCCATGTTCTTTAGGGAGTAATCAATGGTGAGGATGGTACAGCACCATGGTCATTAGTGGGCACTGTACAGTGCCATGTCATTCAGAGTGGAATCAATGGTGAGAATGGTATGGCATCATGGTCATTTGTGTGCACTGCACAGTGCCATGTTCTTTAGGGAGTAATCAATGGTGAGGATGGTACAGCACCATGGTCATTAGTGGGCACTGTACAGTGCCATGTCATTCAGAGTGGAATCAATGGTGAGGATGGTATGGCACCATGGTAATTTGTGTGCACTGTACAGTGCCATGTTATTCAGAGTGGAATCAATGATGAGGGTGGGACGGCACCATGGTCATTAGCGGGCACTGTACAGTGCCTTGTTATTCAGTGCTTAATCAATGGTGAGGATGGTATGACACCATGGTAATTTGTGTGCACTGTACAGTGCCATGTTATTCAGAGTGGAATCAATGATGAGGGTGGGACAGCACCATGGTCATTAGTGGGCACTGTACAGTGCCTTGTTATTCAGTGCTTAATCAATGGTGAGGATGGAATGGCACCATGGTAATTTGTGTGCACTGTACAGTGCCATGTTATTCAGAGTGGAATCAATTATGAGGATGGGATGGCACCATGGTCATTAGCGGGCACTGTACAGTGCCATGTTCTTTAGGGCGTAATCAATGGTGAGGATGGTATAGCACCATGGTCATTAGTGGGCACTGTACAGTGCCATGTCATTCAGAGTGGAATCAATGGTGAGAATGGTATGGCACCATGGTAATTTTTGTGCACTGTACAGTGCCATGTTATTCAGAGTGGAATCAATGATGAGGGTGGGACGGCACCATGGTCATTAGCGGGCACTGTACAGTGCCTTGTTATTCAGTGCTTAATCAATGGTGAGGATGGTATGGCACCATGGTCATTAGTGGGCACTGTACAGTGCCTTGTTATTCAGTGCTTAATCAATGGTGAGGATGGTATGCCACCATGGTCATTAGCGTGCACTGTACAGTGCCATGTCAGTCAGAGTGGAATCAATGGCCCCTTTTCGATGATCTGGATCATCTCGGTATCACCTACACTAACTATGCAGATGATACCCAGATCCTCCTTCCGCTTTCTGGAGATTATGCAAAGGATTTGGCCTTGGTGAATAGGGTCTACATCATCATCCAGGCATGGATGGCCACACACGGTCTATGCCTGAATGATGATAAAACGGAACTCATCACACTGGGTACTAAAACTAGCCTAAAGAACCTGAGCCCGGCATACTCATCATTTATAATTGATGGTAATACTATCAGGGTTGGACATGAAGTCAAAACACTGGGCTTTTACTTGGACTCTAACTTCAATTTTAACAGACAAGTGAACTCACTAGCCTCCTCCACGTCCTATACTTGTAAATTGATCCGGACAGCTAAACCTTTTTTATCCGAGGCCAGTTGTCTGACCCTGGCCAGAGCCCTTATACTCTCCCGCTTGGACTATTGCAACGCCCTCTACCTTGGGTCATCCAAAGCCGTCACTGGCAAATTACAAACTCTCCAGAATAACGCACTTAAAGCGGCCCTGGGCATCTCAAGAAGAGACCACATCACTACATATAGCAAACAACAAAACTGGACCCCCATTATAGATAAAATCTCCTTGAAAACTGCCTCACTCACCCATAAGTCCATTAATAATGCAGCCCCTACCTATCTGATTAACAGATTTCACAGACTAACATCCATAAGACCGACGAGGTTAGCTTACAGAGACTGCCTATCCGTCCCTTCTTACAAACGTGCAACTATAGGTGGGAATAGCTTCCCAGTGAAAGCAGCCAAGCTTTGGAACTCCCTACCACCCACTCTTAGAATGGACCTACCCTACCAAAACTTTCGCTCAAAGTTCAAATCCTGGCTGAAGACAGCTATCATCTAGAACCTCCTGGCCCACATCCTGGATACACAACTGCTAACTGTACATATGTTATATTTACCGCTGATTGATATTATTACTGTATTCATACCTGTACATATATTACTGTCTGTAACTAAGTCTTGCAAATTCTTGTATCTGCTGCGCCTTGTTACCCTTGGGCTTTTCGGCGCATTATAAATAATAAACTAAACTAAACTAAACTAAACTAATGGTGAGGATGGTATGGCACCATGGTCATTAGCGAGCACTGTACAGTGCCATGTAATTCAGAGTGGAATCAATGAGGAGGATGGGACGGCACCATGGTCATTAGCGGGCACTGTACAGTGCCTTGTTATTCAGTGCTTAATCAATGGTGAGGATGGTATGGCACCATGGTAATTTGTGTGCACTGTACAGTGCCATGTTATTCAGAGTGGAATCAATGAGGAGGATGGAACGGCACCATGGTCATTAGCGGGCACTGTACAGTGCCTTGTTATTAAGTGCTTAATCAATGGTGAGGATGGTATGGCACCATGGTCATTAGTGGGCACTGTACAGTGCCTTGTTATTCAGTGCTTAATCAATGGTGAGGATGGTATGGCACCATGGTAATTTGTGTGCACTGTACAGTGCCATGTTATTCAGAGTGGAATCAATTATGAGGATGGGACGGCACCATGGTCATTAGCGGGCACTGTACAGTGCCATGTTCTTTAGGGAGTAATCAATGGTGAGGATGGTACAGCACCATGGTCATTAGTGGGCACTGTACAGTGCCATGTCATTCAGAGTGGAATCAATGGTGAGGATGGTATGGCATCATGGTCATTTGTGTGCACTGCACAGTGCCATGTTATTCAGAGTGGAATCAATGATGAGGGTGGGACGGCACCATGGTCATTAGCGGGCACTGTACAGTGCCTTGTTATTCAGTGCTTAATCAATGGTGAGGATGGTATGGCACCATGGTAATTTGTGTGCACTGTACAGTGCCATGTTATTCAGAGTGGAATCAATGAGGAGGATGGAACGGCACCATGGTCATTAGCGGGCACTGTACAGTGCCTTGTTATTCAGTGCTTAATCAATGGTGAGGATGGGACGGCATCATGGTCATTAGCGTGCACTGTACAGTGCCATGTCATTCAGAGTGGAATCAATGGTGAGGATGGTATGGCACCATGGTAATTTGAGTGCACTGTACAGTGCCATGTTATTCAGAGTGGAATCAATGATGAGGGTGGGACGGCACCATGGTCATTAGCGGGCACTGTACAATGCCTTGTTATTCAGTGCTTAATCAATGGTGAGGATGGGACGGCACCATGGTCATTAGCGGGCACTGTACAGTGCCTTGTTATTCAGTGCTTAATCAATGGTGAGAATGGTATGGCATCATGGTCATTTGTGTGCACTGTACAGTGCCTTGTTATTCAGAGTGGAATCAATGATGAGGGTGGGACGGCACCATGGTCATTAGCGGGCACTGTACAGTGCCTTGTTATTCAGTGCTTAATCAATGGTGATGATGGTATGGCACCATGGTAATTTGTGTGCACTGTACAGTGCCTTGTTATTCAGTGCTTAATCAATGGTGAGGATGGTATGGCACCATGGTCATTAGCAAGCACTGTACAGTGCCTTGTTATTCAGTGCTTAATCAATGGTGAGGATGGGACGGCACCATGGTCATTAGCGTGCACTGTACAGTGCCATGTCAGTCAGAGTGGAATCAATGGTGAGGATGGTATGGCACCATGGTAATTTGTGTGCGCTGTACAGTGCCATGTTATTCAGAGTGGAATTAATGATGAGGATGGGACGGCACCATGGTCATTAGTGGGCACTGTACAGTGCCTTGTTATTCAGTGCTTAATCAATGGTGAGGATGGTAGGCACCATGGTCGTTAGCGTGCACTGTACAGTGCCATGTCATTCAGAGTGGAATCAATTGTGAGGATGGTATGGCACCATGGTAATTTGTGTGCGCTGTACAGTGCCATGTTATTCAGAGTGGAATTAATGATGAGGATGGGACGGCACCATGGTCATTAGTGGGCACTGTACAGTGCCTTGTTATTCAGTGCTTAATCAATGGTGAGGATGGTATGGCACCATGGTCATTAGCGTGCACTGTACAGTGCCATGTCATTCAGAGTGGAATCAATTGTGAGGATGGTATGGCACCATGGTAATTTGTGTGCGCTGTACAGTGCCATGTTATTCAGAGTGGAATCAATGATGAGGATGGGACGGCACCATGGTCATTAGCGGGCACTGTACAGTGCCTTGTTATTCAGTGCTTAATCAATGGTGAGGATGGTATGGCACCATGGTCATTAGCGTGCACTGTACAGTGCCATGTCAGTCAGAGTGGAATCAATGGTGAGGATGGTATGGCACCATGGTCATTAGCGTGCACTGTACAGTACCATGTAATTCAGAGTACAATCAATGAGGAGGATGGGACGGCACCATGGTCATTAGCGGGCACTGTACAGTGCCTTGTTATTCAGTGCTTAATCAATGGTGAGGATGGTATGGCACCATGGTAATTTGTGTGCACTGTACAGTGCCATTTTATTCAGAGTGGAATCAATGAGGAGGATGGAACGGCACCATGGTCATTAGCGGGCACTGTACAGTGCCTTGTTATTAAGTGCTTAATCAATGGTGAGGATGGTATGGCAGCATGGTCATTAGTGGGCACTGTACAGTGCCTTGTTATTCAGTGCTTAATCAATGGTGAGGATGGAATGGCACCATGGTAATTTGTGTGCACTGTACAGTGCCATGTTATTCAGAGTGGAATCAATTATGAGGATGGGACGGCACCATGGTCATTAGCGGGCACTGTACAGTGCCATGTTCTTTAGGGAGTAATCAATGGTGAGGATGGTACAGCACCATGGTCATTAGTGGGCACTGTACAGTGCCATGTCATTCAGAGTGGAATCAATGGTGAGGATGGTATGGCATCATGGTCATTTGTGTGCACTGCACAGTGCCATGTTATTCAGAGTGGAATCAATGATGAGGGTGGGACGGCACCATGGTCATTAGCGGGCACTGTACAGTGCCTTGTTATTCAGTGCTTAATCAATGGTGAGGATGGTATGGCACCATGGTAATTTGTGTGCACTGTACAGTGCCATGTTATTCAGAGTGAAATCAATGATGAGGATGGGACGGCACCATGGTCATTAGTGGGCACTGTACAGTGCCATGTCAGTGAGAGTGGAATCAATGGTGAGGATGGTATGGCACCATGGTAATTTGTGTGCACTGTACAGTTCCATGTTATTCAGTGCTTAATCAATGGTGAGGATGTTATGGCACCATGGTCATTAGCAAGCACTGTACAGTGCCTTGTTATTCAGTGCTTAATCAATGGTGAGGATGGGACGGCACCATGGTCATTAGCGTGCACTGTACAGTGCCATGTCATTCAGAGTGGAATCAATGGTGAGGATGGTATGGCACCATGGTAATTTGTGTGCGCTGTACAGTGCCATGTTATTCAGAGTGGAATTAATGATGAGGATGGGACGGCACCATGGTCATTAGTGGGCACTGTACAGTGCCATGTTATTCAGAGTGGAATCAATGATGAGGATGGGACGGCACCATGGTCATTAGTGGGCACTGTACAGTGCCTTGTTATTCAGTGCTTAATCAATGGTGAGGATGATATGGCACCATGGTCATTAGCGTGCACTGTACAGTGCCATGTCATTCAGAGTGGAATCAATTGTGAGGATGGTATGGCACCATGGTAATTTGTGTGCGCTGTACAGTGCCATGTTATTCAGAGTGGAATCAATGATGAGGATGGGACGGCACCATGGTCATTAGCGGGCACTGTACAGTGCCTTGTTATTCAGTGCTTAATCAATGGTGAGGATGGTATGGCACCATGGTAATTTGTGTGCACTGTACAGTGCCATGTTATTCAGAGTGGAATCAATGAGAAGGATGGAACGGCACCATGGTCATTAGCGGGCACTGTACAGTGCCTTGTTATTCAGTGCTTAATCAATGGTGAGGATGGTATGGCACCATGGTCATTAGTGGGCACTGTACAGTGCCTTGTTATTCAGTGCTTAATCAATGGTGAGGATGGTATGGCACCATGGTAATTTGTGTGCACTGTACAGTGCCATGTTATTCAGAGTGGAATCAATAATGAGGATGGGACGGCACCATGGTCATTAGCAGGCACTGTACAGTATCATGTTCTTTAGGGAGTAATCAATGGTGAGGATGGTACAGCACCATGGTCATTAGTGGGCACTGTACAGTGCCATGTCATTCAGAGTGGAATCAATGGTGAGAATGGTATGGCATCATGGTCATTTGTGTGCACTGCACAGTGCCATGTTCTTTAGGGAGTAATCAATGGTGAGGATGGTACAGCACCATGGTCATTAGTGGGCACTGTACAGTGCCATGTCATTCAGAGTGGAATCAATGATGAGGGTGGGACGGCACCATGGTCATTAGCGGGCACTGTACAGTGCCTTGTTATTCAGTGCTTAATCAATGGTGAGGATGGTATGACACCATGGTAATTTGTGTGCACTGTACAGTGCCATGTTATTCAGAGTGGAATCAATGATGAGGGTGGGACAGCACCATGGTCATTAGTGGGCACTGTACAGTGCCTTGTTATTCAGTGCTTAATCAATGGTGAGGATGGAATGGCACCATGGTAATTTGTGTGCACTGTACAGTGCCATGTTATTCAGAGTGGAATCAATTATGAGGATGGGACGGCACCATGGTCATTAGCGGGCACTGTACAGTGCCATGTTCTTTAGGGCGTAATCAATGGTGAGGATGGTACAGCACCATGGTCATTAGTGGGCACTGTACAGTGCCATGTCATTCAGAGTGGAATCAATGGTGAGGATGGTATGGCACCATGGTCATTAGTGGGCACTGTACAGTGCCATGTCATTCAGAGTGGAATCAATGGTGAGGATGGTATGGCATCATGGTCATTTGTGTGCACTGCACAGTGCCATGTTATTCAGAGTGGAATCAATGATGAGGGTTGGACGGCACCATGGTCATTAGCGGGCACTGTACAGTGCCTTGTTATTCAGTGCTTAATCAATGGTGAGGATGGTATGGCACCATGGTAATTTGTGTACACTGTACAGTGCCATGTTATTCAGAGTGAAATCAATGATGAGGATGGGACGGCACCATGGTCATTAGTGGGCACTGTACAGTGCCATGTCAGTGAGAGTGGAATCAATGGTGAGGATGGTATGGCACCATGGTAATTTGTGTGCACTGTACAGTTCCATGTTATTCAGTGCTTAATCAATGGTGAGGATGTTATGGCACCATGGTCATTAGCAAGCACTGTACAGTGCCTTGTTATTCAGTGCTTAATCAATGGTGAGGATGGGACGGCACCATGGTCATTAGCGTGCACTGTACAGTGCCATGTCATTCAGAGTGGAATCAATGGTGAGGATGGTATGGCACCATGGTAATTTGTGTGCGCTGTACAGTGCCATGTTATTCAGAGTGGAATTAATGATGAGGATGGGACGGCACCATGGTCATTAGTGGGCACTGTACAGTGCCATGTTATTCAGAGTGGAATCAATGATGAGGATGGGACGGCACCATGGTCATTAGTGGGCACTGTACAGTGCCTTGTTATTCAGTGCTTAATCAATGGTGAGGATGATATGGCACCATGGTCATTAGCGTGCACTGTACAGTGCCATGTCATTCAGAGTGGAATCAATTGTGAGGATGGTATGGCACCATGGTAATTTGTGTGCGCTGTACAGTGCCATGTTATTCAGAGTGGAATCAATGATGAGGATGGGACGGCACCATGGTCATTAGCGGGCACTGTACAGTGCCTTGTTATTCAGTGCTTAATCAATGGTGAGGATGGTATGGCACCATGGTCATTAGCGTGCACTCTACAGTGCCATGTCAGTCAGAGTGGAATCAATGGTGAGGATGGTATGGCACCATGGTCATTAGCGTGCACTGTACAGTGCCATGTAATTCAGAGTGGAATCAATGAAGAGGATGGGACGGCACCATGGTCATTAGCGGGCACTGTACAGTGCCTTGTTATTCAGTGCTTAATCAATGGTGAGGATGGTATGGCACCATGGTAATTTGTGTGCACTGTACAGTGCCATGTTATTCAGAGTGGAATCAATGAGAAGGATGGAACGGCACCATGGTCATTAGCGGGCACTGTACAGTGCCTTGTTATTCAGTGCTTAATCAATGGTGAGAATGGTATGGCACCATGGTCATTAGTGGGCACTGTACAGTGCCTTGTTATTCAGTGCTTAATCAATGGTGAGGATGGTATGGCACCATGGTAATTTGTGTGCACTGTACAGTGCCATGTTATTCAGAGTGGAATCAATAATGAGGATGGGACGGCACCATGGTCATTAGCAGGCACTGTACAGTATCATGTTCTTTAGGGAGTAATCAATGGTGAGGATGGTACAGCACCATGGTCATTAGTGGGCACTGTACAGTGCCATGTCATTCAGAGTGGAATCAATGGTGAGAATGGTATGGCATCATGGTCATTTGTGTGCACTGCACAGTGCCATGTTCTTTAGGGAGTAATCAATGGTGAGGATGGTACAGCACCATGGTCATTAGTGGGCACTGTACAGTGCCATGTCATTCAGAGTGGAATCAATGATGAGGGTGGGACGGCACCATGGTCATTAGCGGGCACTGTACAGTGCCTTGTTATTCAGTGCTTAATCAATGGTGAG